>NW_024088583.1:0-12902 GCF_009730915.1 Dioscorea cayenensis subsp. rotundata | reverse complement strand
ACCACAACAACGAATCATAGCTAGCTTTATCACATCTGTGTAGAATCCCTCAAGCTAATTCTTTATCCCTCCAAGCTTGTTTGTATGGTAGCCGAATGCCATGGTCGCGTAGCATATCCCGTTGTATATCCACTGCTTTTTATAGAGACCGATCGATGAGTTTTTGAATTACTTTCCTGCTAACCCATTTTTTGAAAGCTTTTGGGTGTGATGTTGAACCAATACCACCACCACTTGAATGTACATCGTGCGATGTTTTGATTTTGAAAGTGGCAATGTTACCTTCCTGCGAGCCATGGATACGTCATTGACATCCCTCAGCGGCACAAACCATGGTGACTCTCTCTTTATCATTTTTTATGAACCTATAGTTGAAATTGCACCTAATGGCAAAGTCGAACAAAGCATCCTTGAAGTGCTTCGCATCATCATAATGGTGACCGATTGCAGTTATTTCAAAGTCATTGGGTCATCAAGCATTTGATACTAGTGTACACCCCCTTGTGAACTTGATGACAACAATGGACAGACTCGACGAAGTGCTTTGAGATAATGGTTGCCTGTGTAAGATGCCATGAGTAACTGATTAGTAAATTTTGTAAATATGAACCACGACATATAAACATGTAAAACAATTCATAAACAGGAATATTTATGAGTAAACATGAATACACATGTTAATGCTTAACACACGATAGTAAACCAGCAATAAAAATAATAAACAAATACCATGGAAAATAGTCTAATGCAGAATATAGCAAACAGTAAAACAAAAAAAAACACTAATGACAATTACTGTAACATTGATGGGCTTCCTTTGCCTTCAAGCTCTTTCGTGACTTCATTTATATTCTCAATAAGCATATCAACTACATTTTTTTAAACATATGGTAGACTTCACACATTCTCGTGAAGTCAGTTCTAGAGTTGATACAAGAAGTTGTTCTAACCGCATCCGGGATTAAATACTTCACTCTAAGCAGAGGAGCTTCAAGAAACCAACGTGCACATATTTCGGCCAAGACAGATTCCCATCCGGTCAACATAGTAAAATAAACAATGAATCCATCATTGTTATACCTTACGATCCCACAAAATGAATCCATTAAAGACATGCAAAAGTGAAAATAAAATAACCTTCAAACATCTAATCAGTTGGAATCTAACATGAAGATAGCGCATATATATATGTTCACCTTCACTGCTCTCACTAAATAACTTTAACTATGCTTCACGGCAAGGAAACAACCAAAACAAATAAGTAGTTCACAAATACCACAAAGATATATATAACACCTAACCACAACTTAACCAAGCTCCTTCAACTAGAAGAATGAAGAAGAAAAAGCTTCTCAAGAAAGAAGAAAAAAACCCAAGTATCATGTCAACAAAAATATCATGAAGATAACACCTAACAACACCTCCACCAAGCTACTCTAACAGGAATAATGAAGAAGAGGCTTCTCAACGAAGAAGATGAAGAAGAAGAAACCCAGTTTCAAATCCATTACCCAAGAATAACAACAAGAAATAAGAAGACAAGAAGAACAAGAAGAATGAAGAAGAGAAACTTCTCAAGCAAGGGAGATATGCTACGACAACCATCATGCCTTCTTCGTACAACCTTGCCTCTAAAAAGACCCAGACTCATGCTTCTCGCCTCAAAGTACAAAGGGCAATTGGTGGCATTTCACAAAATTCTCAAGGTGCAAGCTAACGGGAGGAATCAAGAAGACCACCTTTCAAAACGGAAGGACTGAATGGTCTACGTGCGTGTTAGAAGGACTTATTGGGTATTTTAAAAAGTTCCAAGGACTAAAAAGTCATTTACCAAAACGAAAATTAATTAATTAATTAAAATAATAAACATAATAATAGTAATAATAATTGAAGAAAAAGAAGAAATATAAAAAAAATGAAAAATAATAATAATAAATTAATTAATTAATTACAAGAAGTAAAAGAACAAGAACAAGAAAAGAAAAATAAATACAAGAAAAAATAAGAAAAAAATAATAGTAATAATAACAATAACAATAATAATAATTAATTAATTAATTATAAGAAGCATAAGTAGAAGAAAAAGAAAACAAGAATAAATATAATAATAATAATAATAATAATAATAATAATAACAACAAAAGGAAATAGAAGAAGAAGAAGAAGAAGAAAAAGAAGAGATATATCAAAAAATATGAAAATTAATTAACAATAATAGTAATAATAATAATAATAATAATAATAATAATAAATAATAATAATAATAACTAATAAATAATAATAATAATAATAATAATAATAATAATAATAATAATAATAAGAAGAAGAAGAAGAAGAAGAAGAAGAAGAAGAAGAAGAAGAAGAAGAAAATAAATAAGAAAATGAAAAAAAAAAATAGAAGAAGTGGAAGTATAATAAAAAATAGGAAAAACTATAAATAAATAAGAACAAAAGTAGAAGAAGAAGATAATAATAATAATAATAATAATATTATTATTATTATTATTATTATTATTATTAAGCAGAAGGTGAAAAAGAAGCAAAAATATAATAAAAAAATATGAAAAATAATAAATAATAATAATAATAAATACAATAATAAATAAACAAATAAATAAATAAATAAATAATTGGCAGTGGTAGAAGAAGAAAAGTAATAAATAATAAATAAATAAAAAAAGAAGAAGAGGAAATATAATAAAAAAATAAGAAGAATAAATAATAATAAATAAATAAATAATGATAATGATGATGAATAATAATAATAACAATAATAATAATAATAAAATAAGAACAAGAAAAACAAGAAAAGAAGAATAATGTTAATAATAATCAATAAATAGATAATAAGAAGCAGTAGTAGAAGAAGAAGAAAAACAAGAATAAATCTAATAAAAAATAAGAAAAATAATAATTAATAGTACAAAGAAGAACTAGAAGAAGAAAATAATAATAATAATAATAAATAAATAAATAAATAAGAAGAACAACAACAAGAAAAAAGAATAATATATAAATGACACTAATAATAATAATAATAATAATAATAATAATAATAATAATAATAGGAAGCAGAAGAAGAAAAAGAAAAGAAGAATAAATATAACAAGAAATATAAGAAAAATAATAAATAAATAATAATAATAAGAAGAAGAAGAAGAAGAAGCAGAAGTGGAAAAATAAGAAGAAATATAATAAAAATAAGAAGAATAAGAAATATAATAAAAAATACAAAAAAATAAAAATATATAAATAATAATAATAGTAAATAAACAATTATAAGAAGCAAAAAAAGAAGAAGAAGAAGAATAAATATAAGAAAAATATGAAAAATAACTGAAGAAGAAGAAGAAGAAGGAAAATAATTAATAATAAATAAACAAGAAAAGAATAAGAAGAAATAATAATAATAATAATAATAATAATAATAATAATAATAATAATAATAATAATAATAATAATAAGAAGAAGAAGAAGAAGAAGAAGAAGTAGAAGAAATCTAATAAAAAATATAAATAATATAAATAATAACAATAATCATAATAACAACAACAATAAAAATAATAAATAAACAATAATAACAAGCAGTAGGGAAAAAAAGAAGAAAAAGAGGAATAAATACAATAAAAATATTTTGAAAAAGAGGAAGAAGAGGAAATATAATAAAAAATAAGAAAAAATAAATAAATAAATAAGAACAATAATACATAATAATAATGTCTAATATATAAATAAATAATAAGAAAATAATATATAAATAAGAAGAATAAATAATAATAATAGTAATAATTAATAAATAAACAAGATAAATAAGAAGAAGAAGAAGAAAATAATTAAAATAAAATAAATTAGAAAAAGAGCAAGAAATCAAAGTATAATAAAAAAATAAGAAAAATTTGAAACAAATAAGAATAACAATAGATAATAATAAAGAATAAACAAATTAATAGATAAATAAGAAGAAGAAGAAGAAATAATAATAATAATAATAATAATAATAATAATAATAATAATAATAAATAGTAAAAAAAAGGAAAAAGAACAAGAAAAAGAAGAGGAAAAATAATAAATAAATAAGAAAATATTAATAATAAATAATAATAATAATAATAATAATAATAATAATAATAATAATAATAATAATAATAATAATAATAAGAAGAAGAAGAAGAAGAAGAAATAGAAGGAATCCAATAAAAAAATATAACAAATATAAATAATAATAATAATCATAATAACAACAACAACAAAAATAATAAATAAACAATAATAACAAGCCGTAGGAAAAAAAGAAGAAAAGGAGGAATAAATACAATAAAAAATTTGGAAAAGGCGAAGAAGAGTAAATATAACAAAAAATAAGAAAAATAAATAAATAAATAAATAAATAAGAACAATAATACATAATAATAACGTTAAATATATAAATAAATAATAAGAAAATAATATATAAATAAGAAGAATAAATAATAATAATAGTAATAATTAATAAATAAACAAGATAAATAAGAAGAAGTAGAAGAAAATAATTAAAATAAAATAAATTAGAAAAGAGCAAAAAATCGAAGTATAATAAAAAATAGGAAAAATTATAAAAAAATAACAACAGATAATAATAAAGAATAAACAAATTAATAGATAAATCAGAAGAAGAAGAAATAATAATAATAATAATAATAATAATAATAATAATAATAATAATAATAATAATAATAATAATAATAATAATAATAATAATAAAGAAACTAAAAAAGAACAAGAAAAAGAAGAGGAAAAATAATAAATAATAATAATAATAATAATAATAATAATAATAATAATAATAATAATAATAATAATAATAAAAAAGATGAAAAAAGAAAAATGAAGAATATAGAAATAAATAGAAGAAGAAGAAAATAATAATAAAATAATAATAATAATAATAATAAATATAATAAATAAATAAATAAGAAATAATAATATAATAATAATAATAAGAAAATATAAGAAAAGAATAATATAATAAATAATAATAATAAATAAGAAGAATAATAATGAAATAATAATAATAATAATAAATAATAAAAAATAATAAAAAGAAGAAGATGAAGAAGAAAGAATAAAGAATAAATATAATAAATAATAAGAAAAAAATAATAAGAATAAGAAATAAGAATAATAATAAAAATAAGAAAAATAATAAATAAAAATAATAATAAGAATAAATAATAATAATAATAAAGAATAAATAAATAATAGATAAATAAGAAGAAGAATAATAATAATAATAATAATAATAATAATAATAATAATAATAATAATAATAATAAGAAGAAGAAGAAGAAATAAGAAAATAAAGAATAAAAATAATAAATAAATAAATAATAATAATAATAAGAATAACAATAATAAGAAATAATAATAAAAATAAAGAAATAATAATAATGAAAATAAGAAGAAGAAGAAGAAGAATAAATAATAAAAATATAAATAAGAAAAATGAAATAATAATAAATAAGAAATAATAAATAAATAACAATAATAAGAAGAAGAAGTAAGAAGATAGAAGAAAAATAAATAAATGAAAAATAATACAATAAATAAATAAGAAGAAGAATAATAATAATAATAATAATAATAAACAAGAATAAGACAATAATAATAATAATAATAATAAAGAAATAATAGTAATAAGAAGAAGTAGAAGAAGAAGAAGAAAATAAAAGAAATATAATAAAATAATAGATAATAAAAATAATATAATAAAAAACAATAAAAATAATAAAATAAGAAAATAATAACAAGAAGAAAAAGAAAGAATAATAATAAATAAATAAATAATAATAAATAATAGAACAAAGAAGAAGAAGAAGATAATAATAAGAAGAATAAGAAATAATAATAATATAATAATAATAAATAATAAGAATAATAATAAATAATAATAATAAATAAATAATAAGAAGAAGAAGAAGTATAATAAAAATAAGAAGAATAATAAGAAATAAATAAGAATAAATAATAATAATAATAATAATAAATGAAATTAATAAAAATAAGAAGAAGAAGAAGAAGAAATAAGAATAATATAATAATAAAGACAAGAGTAAAGTAATGAAAAATAATAAAATAAAAGAAGAATGAAGAAGAGGACAAATAATAATAAATAAAGAAATAATAATAATAATAATAATAATAATAATATAATAATAAACAAATAATAATAATATGAACAAGAACAAGAAGAAGATGAAGACATAAAAATATGATAAGAAAAAGAAGAAATAGAAATAAATGAATGAAGAATAATAGAAGAAATAATAATAATAAAAATATAAATAAATAATAATAATAATAATAATAATAATAATAATAATAAGATAAATAATAAAATAATAATAAGAAAAGAAGAAGAAGAAGAAATATAATAAAATAAGAAAAAGATAATAAATAAAATAAGAAATAATAAAAAATAATAAATAATAATAAGAAATAAACAAAGAATAATGAAAAATAATAATTAAAAATAATAAATAGCGTATAAGAATAGATGAAGAATAAAATAATAATAATAGATAAACAAGAAAATACAAGAAGAAGAAAGAAATAATAATAATAATAAGAAGAATAAATAATAATAATAATAATAAAGTAATAGAAGAAGAAGAAGAATGAAATAAGAAGAAAGAAAGAATAATAATAAGAAAAAGAAGAATAAATATAATAAAAATAAGGAAAATAATTAATAAAACATAAAATAAGAAAAAGAAGAAGAAGAAGAAGAGAAGATATAATAAAAATAAGAAAAATCATAATAACATAATAATAATACAATAATAATAATAATAATAATAATAATAATAAAAGATAGAAGAAGATAAGAAGAAATATAATAACAATATGAAAAATAATAATAACAATAATAATAAATAAATAATAAATCAAAACAATAATAACAAGCAGAAAGAAGAAAGAAAGAGAGAATAAATATCATATTTCGAAAAAGAGGGAAGAAAAGTGGAAAATATAATATAAGAAAAATAATAAATAAATAAATAAATGAAGAATAATATATAATAATAATAATTATAAATATATAAATAAATAATAAGAAAATAATAATAAATAACAAGAATAAATAATAATAATAACAATAATAATAAATAAATAAAGAAGAAGAAGAAGAAAAAATTATAATATATAAATTAGAAAGAAAAAGAAGGAGGTATAATAAAATAGGAAAATTATAAACAAATAAGAATAATAATAAATAATAATAAATAATTAATAAATAATAAATAAATAGAAGAAGAAGAAGAAAAGAAAAGAAGAAGAGGAAACATAATAAATAAATAAGAAAAATAAATAATAATAATAATAATAATAATAATAAGATTAAAGTATATTGTCCACAATACTTATGGAAGAGTACCGGTATCATCAGAAAGTGGGGTCCTCGAACTGGAAATAGAGTTGACCTGATATTGTTTGTTTTCAAATGTAAAACAGCTTTTGTCGCTGTTAATTTAAATTCAATTCATATTTTTAAAGTTTCAAATGTTTAAATAGCAAAGTTGTTTCTTCCTCAAAATGAAGCATTCTCCGCCCAAACACAATGTCTCTTTGGCTCTTAAATATACGTGGTTAACGCTTAACAACAAGTGTTTCTCGCTTTAACTTTAAGCATGTCTATGCTTTAAATAACAAAATGACAAGGAAAATTAGATTTTCTCTCAAGCATCGATTATCAAAAGTCGACACTTAAATGTTTTGTTTCTTTTAAAATTTGGTTTATTTAAAACGCCTAATCGCTACGATAATTTTATCAAGTAAGATCTATCGATCATGAATTTGCTAAAGGCAACGGCAAGTGAATGTAAAATTGCGACACCCTGTACATGCAACCTCGATCCTTTTTCATTTAGGGAAAACCCAAGCTGTGCCTCTCACATGTGGTCGCAACACGCCTGGTGATTTGCGCCCCCGGTGAGGTCGTCATCGCAGCATTGGGAAACAGCTTCATTATATACCGCCTTTGTAATTATCGACGGCTTAATGGAAGTAGCAGCTAATTATCGCAACAAGTCAAGTGCGTTTGCAGACGATAGAGCACATAACCGGCCTCCCGCGACATACGCAGCAGTTTCCATTTGGCAAAGATCTATAGAGCTGCTACGGTTAATCGGCTCGGGATCACCACAACGACTCACCCACACAACGACCAACAACATGTGAAGACTTTTGCGTCCTCAATCGCAGAGTATCTCTCACCTCTCGAATGTAGCGTCCGGTACGTAGTAGACATTTGTTCGCCGTTCACCGCATGGGTGGCACATCGATGACTTTTGTGTTCTATGCTCGAACCCTGCATAAACGATGTGAACTACACACACTTAAACAAGCAAGCGGCGAAAGTTACATCGAGATGTAAAATCGACGCTTGAATACCTTGTATGGAGTCAACCATACCTGTCACTCCGTGAATGCCGATCTTCTTTTATCCACGCATTGAATGACGGTGACATTTAAATACATTTTCCCCTAGCATTCACCTCTCGACTAGAGCAATTCAAACTAACGCGACATATCCGATCGACGTAATCAAATCCATACTCCATAGCGTCAGTGATGCGCTCGCAGCTCATTCATGATCATCAAATTTTGTAGCTGCGGATGCCCACACAATACAAAAGTATATGGACCATCACTACTACCCTCAACGCCTTCCCAAGTCTCGACATTAGCTGTCATTGGCCCAAGTGCCGCCGGCGAGACGCATGTATGTAAAGGAAGAAGAGAAAGCATTTCTAAATAGCATTCACAAGGCCCTCAGACGGTACTCGAGATGAATGTATTTATCTCTTGATAATTTCCTTCACTTCATATAAAGTAGCATCACCTAACTTTGAAAACGAATCCACGTCCTCCAATGGTGCATCGGCTCTGGCTGCCGATAACACAGCGTGACATGGAACAAACCATTGCTCATCTTTATCTCTGTGGCGCGTTCACAGAGTGCAGTCACTCGACATTTCCAAAGATATGGGTACCAGCCTAATAAAGACAGCACGCCCTCGAAGCCTCAATCCCACAATACACGAACAAAGAAAAGAATGCACGTTTAAAACGCTTCACCGCCCCTTTCCACAATCGTATCGTCGCTGTGGTTTGGTCCTCCAACCACCTTATCCACGCATCAGAGTGCCACAACAGCCGGAGATGTCACTACCGCCGAGGATCACCCGCATGCCTTTTCCCAACCAAGCCTTCTTTGTGCTGGAATGTGGATGATCGCGCTCACTGGCGACCTTCCTGACTGCTACGGCCTCAGAAGGCGATTCCGGGTTCTAAGCTGCCTCCGAATCACTCCAATGCTGCTTAACGCATCGGATCGCTTCTATACGCTGGTGTTTTATCCAATTCCACCACGAGTAAAGAGCGAGCAAAAGTGTAATTTGTCTCGACTTCAAAATTAATTTTATTATATTCATTTCGACGACATGAAAGCCCATCGGCTGACAACATCGACCAAGCAGGTATCTCCATAGTCACTCGGTAAGCTTTCGCTCTCAGAAACTCAAGTCAAAAATTCCGTCGATCACTGAAAAATTCCAGCGTGCATCTCTCAAATGTTCAACACCTGAAAATGTTGTCCTCACATAATCCAATTCGACAATACTTCGTATTGATCCGACAAGGAGCAAGGCACACCACAGCCTGGGTAGTACACATGAGGTGAGAACAGCTATCGCAATCCGACCCCGCTTGGGCAACACTTTAGTTTAAATCGAAACACCGAGAGATTTTTAAGCAAAATAAAAATCGTGTTTTAAAATGATTAATATACTTACAGCGTTAAACATGCCATACGTCGAAACCGACAATTTGCGTGGAGAAGATGATTTTAAACAGACTTGATATAGGCAAATGGTAAACCAGGATAATTAAATAATTAACTTCTATGAACCAGATATACATAAAAGAGAAAAACCTACAACGAGAAGAACTCATTTTCGCGGTAGGATACGATGGCACATCATTTGTCTCAACAACAAGACATACAACGTGCCGCCGCCAGAAGATGGAGTACACGTGACACATGACCGAAGTACAACCGCTTTCATCTGGACAACCCATTTTGGCGTCCACTCAAGTCGTGATAAACTTCACCCTCTAACACGAAATACTCGAGACCCCATCAACACATATCTCGGCCTACTCGATTTCAAAGAACCAAATTGGCCGTGGAACATTAGCACCTCGCCCCTCTGCTTTATCTAGCAATAGCACAAAAGCTTTCCACAATAGCCTCGCATTTTTATAAACTGCTACCCTCCCGTAAACGATCAAAGGAGAGCAATGTAAGAAATTCTCATCTTACTCTGGAAACCCAGTAGAAACTCAAATCCACACAAAACCAAACGAGGGTAAGAAGAAGAAGAAGATGTTCGCCAGAACCGAGCAATCTTTGACGTGATCCCATGTTCGCCTTCTTTCCCGGCTCATCTCGCTTTTGCACTGCAACCGCTGCTGACATCCTCCATCGCCCACTGCAGGCCGCCATGCCACACATGCGCATATCGCCCCATGAGGGTGTAGGTCATCGATATAGCCAACGATCCAATTTGGAAACGGAGCAGTGACATGCTCGGGAAGAGATCGCACCTACGATGTACACCATCAAGAGTTTGACATTTTCTTCTCCTCGCCTCACGAATAAGCTCGCGTCATGCTCTCTTAATGAAATCCTCAAAGGTTTTCAGAGGTTTTGGAAAAACATCTATCTTCATGCCGGAGCGTGTTTCTTTTTTCTTATTCCTTTTGAAATACGACTCACGCCCCTATCAGTAGTAGTCTAAGAACGAGAGCCACATCTTCGGCTAAAAACTTACCAAGCTTTTAATCTTAAATTTGTCGTGCCATCATGTCTCAAGCAGCAAAGAATTAAGGGAGGGTCCTCTCTTGGAACAACATCCTCTACCAATCTTAAAACTGTCGGGCTAGCTGCCTAGCTCCCTGAGGTCTTGCCAAAATGGACTTTTTCTCTTTGTTCCACCAACCATAAAAACATGATGCTCAAGACGATTAGCAAACCCCTTAATTTACCACATGTCTGGTCTTCTCTCCCGCGCATCTAGCTTTCAGACTGCAAGCGCCTTGCTGGAACGCCCTCCATAAGCCACTCGAGCCACCGCGCCCTACTACGTATCTACCCCATGTCAAGTAGATCATCGACATAATCAAGGATCCAATTCGTAATCGAGTATGAGGTATTTGGGAAGAGGATTATACCCACGTAAGGGTACACCCATCTGTGAGTTTGACAAAATTTTCTTCTTCTCCCTCCTCGTGGAACAAGTTGCTTCGAGCTCTTTCGATGGGAGTCTCTCGTCTCGAGGTTTTGATAAATGCCTCTTCAAAGCCGGGCCTCGTGCGGCCATCAGCACTTTTGTACATAGAATAACGCAAACCCAAGTGTCATCCCGTCTGGGATGATCTTCCAAAGATCGTAGGTTATGTGAACTTTCCAATCAACCAAGGTCTCCACTACGGTGTTAAGTAGCATCACCTGGTTAACTAGGGTTTTACCGCCATAATCATAAGCTGCCATAATAACAACACATTCGACCCAGATTCACAAATTTTAAGGGAGATAAGTTTTTAACAGAAACCTCTGCTTTTTAAATGTAGATATCACTTGTTAACAGACTTGGTTTCTAAATGAAAACCATAATATTTAAACAGGACATAATGTTTTAAACTAAAACTAATTTCTTAAGCGGAAACCCTCATTTGTAAAACTGCAACCATATCAAATAAAAGGGGAAACATACATTATAAACATTCCACAAATCATAACAAACTCAAAAAACTCTTTCGATCAGTCAGTAATACTGTATTTAAAATGTAAAACAAAACAAAAACCCCTAGCCGAAATCCCATGTAGTACTAACAAAACCCTAAACTCGAGAAACCCTCGCAGACTTCCAATATCTCCAATACAAACATAACCACAAACAAAAACCGAAAAATCTCTCTTGTAACAAAAATAGTTAAAATAAAACCATATTCACAACTCAATACCTTAGACCGCAAACCGATGAAATGTTAAATACTTATGCTGGACTTCTTCGAGACACCGTGGAGCACCGAAATTACGAGAATGTCTGTAGAGAAAACTTTCGGAAAGGAAACCGATAAAGGCGAGCCGAGAAAAACGATATGGCGCGCAAAGAAAGGTCGCCTCGATTACCCTAAGAAAAACCCCCACTCTCTCAAACCGCAAATAATTACAGCCCCACGACTTCCCATGCAAGGCACTTGGTCCATAAATTCACTATGTTAACCACATGCTACACGCGCATGAGTTTGGAAAACATCAGGCTTTAAAAAGGAAGGATTTTTCTGTGGATCAGCAAATCAAAGGGTGTTTTTGGCAATATTGTAGACTTAGGGTGGCAATTTCCAAAGAATAATAAATAAATAAACAAGATGAATAATAATAATAAGAAGAAGAAGAACAAGAACAAGAACAAGATAATATAATAAAAAAATAAATAAATAAATAAATAAATAAAAAGAATGTAGATGAAGAATAAATATAATAAAGAAAATAAGATTAATAATAATAAAAATAATAAATAGTAATAAGAAGCAGTAAGAAAACAAGAAAAGAGGAATAAATATAATAAAAATAAGAAAAGAAGAAGAGAAAAATAATAAATAAATAAGAAAAATAAATAATAATAATAATAATAATAATAATAATAATAAGTAGTAGTAGTAATAAAACTAAGAATAAATATAAGAAAATAAGAAAATAATCCATAATAATAATAAATAAGATAAATAAGAAGAAAAGGAAAATAATAATAATAATATTAATAATTAATCAATAAATAAATAAATAAAATAACAAA
>NW_024088582.1:0-26715 GCF_009730915.1 Dioscorea cayenensis subsp. rotundata | reverse complement strand
AATGGGCTGCTGCTGATTCACGACCAAAGATGATGATGCATCGGGATGATTCTGCTCGATATTACTTTTCGGTTGAGATCTTTCCACCGCTCGTGGATGTGGGGACTATCTTGGCCGTCCCGATCTTTGTGGTTTCGATCGGGGCGACTCTACACCTTATACCCGATCTCTCACTGGTCTTGACGGTGAGGATCTGATCGACCCAGATTCTACACGGTATTGCGCCCGTATGGCGTTAGATTGATCTTTCGACTCCTCCCTATTGTGCTTGTTCATGCGTATGATTCTTACATATTCGGATTCTTGTTCTCGTTGTCGTAGCCATGATGAGACACGACGTATGTATGAGTTCATTATGCGTCTTCGCCCCGAGTTTGAGCAAACTCGGGCTCAATTACTTCATGTCCCCTTTGCATATTCTTTGGATGAGGCGTTTGCATTTGTTCGTGTTGAGGAAACCCGCCTCCGGGCTTCCTTCCCAAGAGGAGGTAGTGCTCTTGCAGTCTCCCGCCTTCCTTTCATCTTATCTCCTCCTCCTCTACTAGACCCCCGGCTCCTCCTGTATCATCTCGGCCTTCCTCACGGCCAAAGCGCACTGTGATTTGTCACTACTGTGGCTTATTTGGTCATCTCAAGCGTGATTGCCGGAAGAAGCAGCGTGGACTTCCACGTACTACTTCCTATGGTACTTCTTCACCACCTCTTCTCCCACTGCCTCACTCCCTCCAGCAGGCACATTCTGTTCAGGTCTCCCCTACTCCATCGTCTCCTGCTCCACCATCTTCTACTTCGCTGTCTGCTACTGATCAGCAGCTATTGGCGATTTTTCGTCAGTTCCAGAAGTCCCATTTAGCAGACACCACTAGCCATGCACGGTCAGCTCAGGTTCCTCCTTCTACTCCAGGTAGTTCCTGTCCTCTTTGGCTTCTTGATTCTGGTGCTTCTTTTCACATGACACCTGATGCCACTCATCTTCATCATTCCCGTCCACCCTTACATATCACACATGTTCGCATTGCTGATGGCACCCTTCTTCCTATTTCATCTACTGGTCACTTTTCTTCTGATGCCTTCTCTGTTCCTTCTGTCTCCCATGTTCCTCGTTTATCCATGAACCTCATGTCTGTTAGTCAGCTTACTGATTATGACTATCAGATTATTTTTGATCGTACATCATGTCGTGTGCAGGATCACAGTGGGACGGTAATTGGAGCTAGCCGCCGCCTTAATGGAGTCTATGTGTTGGATACCCTTCACTTGTCATCTTCAGCTAGGCTCCTTCATTAGTGTCATGCTACAATTTTATCTCATCATATGTGGTATCATCATCTTGGTAATTTGTGTTCTTCTCGTATGTCTACTCTTGTTCGTCTTGGAGTCTTAGGAGCTGTCTCTCCTTCCTCTGATGTTGTCTGTATTGGCTGTAAGCTTGGTAAACAACTACAACGCCCTTATCCTGTGAGTGTATCTCAGACTACTGCTCCTTTTGAACTTATTCATTCTGATGTTTGGGGTCCCACTCCCTTTGTTTCTAAAGGAGGTAACCGTTATTATGTTATTTTTATTGATGACTACACTCGCTTTACTTGGATCTATTTTATGCATCATCGTAGTCAATTGTTGTCCATATATCGATCTTTTATAGCCATGGTTCACACCCAATTCGATGCCTCAGTTAAGGTCTTTCGATCTGACTCTGGTGGCGAATACACTTCTCAAGCTTTTCGTGCCTTTTTGTCTTCTGAGGGTACGTTGCCTTAGTTATCTTGCCCTGGGGCTCATCCTTAGAATGGGGTAGCTGAACACAAGCATCGTCATATCTTAGAGACAGCTCGTACTCTTCTTCTTGGTGCTTTTCTTCCTCCTCATTTTTGGACTGATGCTATTAGTACGGCTGTTTATCTAATTAACCTTCAACCTTCATCTTACCTCCATGATCGCAGCCCAGGAGAGTGTCTTCATGGGACACCTCCTCGCTATGATCATCTTCGTGTTTTTGGTTGTCGTTGTTTTGTTTTACTCGCACCTCGGGAGCGGACCAAGCTCACTGCCCAGTCTGTCTCTTGTGTTTTTCTGGGATATAGCCTTGAGCATAAGGGTTATCGTTGCTATGATCCCGTTACCCATCGTATTCGTATCTCTCGTGATGTCACGTTTGATGAGGCCACCCCCTTTTATGCTTCTCCTTCTTCTATTGAGTCTCACTCTCCCTCTGTTCCACTATCTTCTCTTTTTCCTACCAATTCTCCTGAGGATGGTTCTCCTATGCCCTCCTCTCCTTCATTCCGCACTCCTCCAGAGCTTCTTAGTCACTCCTCTCTTGACCCTCCTTCTCCACTATCTGTTGAGTCTCCTGCTGTGTCTACCCCTTCTTCTTCACTTCCCCCTGCTCACTCACCAATTCGTTTATCTTACCATCGTCGGGATCCCACAGTGGCTCCAACAGGGAAGGTCCACTCTAACGCCTCTCCTGCTATCGATCCAGCTCCTGAGGTATCCTCTCATCCTTACTCTTTACGAGATCGTTCCTCTTTACATCCACCTATTCGTTATGCCTCTACTAGCACCAGTGTCTCAGATGTCATTGAGCCAGGTACCTACAGGGAAGCGGTTCGATCCCCTAAGTGGCGGACTGCCATGGCTGAGGAGCTTGATGCTTTGTCTCGGACTCACACATGGGATATAGTTCCTCTTCCTGCTTATGCCACTCCTATTACTTGTCGATGGATCTACCGAGTGAAGACCCGTTCTGATGGGTCTCTCGAGCGCTATAAGGCGCATCTTGTTGCCCGCGGCTTTCAGCAAGAGTATGGCCGTGATTATGAGGAGTCTTTTGCCCCTGTGGCACATATGCACACTGCTTGTCGTACATTGAATTCTTGTACTGTTGTTCGTAGGTGGGTTCTTCATTAGCTAGATGTGAAGAACGCCTTTCTTCATGGGGACCTGAAGGAGGAGCTTTACATGACTCCTCCGCCTGGCCTTCAGGTGCCTCCAGGCTCTGTTTGTCGTCTTCGCCGGGCTCTCTATGGTCTCAAATAGGCTCCACGTGCCTGGTTTGAGAGGTTCGACCTGATGGTTGAGTGCTGCTGGATTTACTCCAGTATACATGATCCGATTGTCTTCATTCATTTCTTCACCTCGTGGGTCGGGACCATTCTCCTTCTATATGTGGATGATATGATTCTTCTTGGTGATGATTACGCTCACATTACTTTTGTAGGCGAAAGCGTAGTGAGACTTTCTTGATGGGCGATCTTGGTCACGCCGTTAATTTTACGGGTATCGAGATCACCTCTCATCACGATGGCTATCGACTATCTCGGCGTTACACTCTCGATCTTCTCGATCGCTCAGGCAGCGGATACTCGTACTCTTTGCTACACCGATGGAGTTGCATTTGCAGCTTCATGCTTCCGATGGGGTTCCATTATCAGATCCTTCTCGCTATCGGCATCTTGTTGGTAGCTTGGTATATCTTGCCGTTACACGTCCTGACATTTCTCATGCTGTGCATATTCTTAGTCAGTTCGTTGCGGCCTCCACTTCTGTCCATTATGGGCATCTTCTGCAGGTCGTCTGCGCTATCTTTGTGGCATGTCTCCGTGGTCTATTCTACTCACACGGTCCACTCTTGATTCTGAGGCCTATTACGATGCTACAGGCGGCTCTCCTGATGATCGGGTCTGCATCCTTGGGTTTTTGTATCTTTCTTGAGTCGCACTTGTTGTTTGGAAGACTAAAAGCAGTGATTGTTGCTAAGTCTAGTCTTGGCGAGGTTCGTGCTTTTAGCTTCTACTGCGTACAAAGGGGTACTTTGGATTCGATTCGATTCGCAGGATTTTTGGTCATGCGGATCCATTCGCCCATTCCCATTCCTCTGCGATAGTCAGGGCGCTCTTGATTCTTTGCCGATCTAGTCAAGCATGGTGACCAAACATATTGGTGTCAATGCCCACTTCACTGCCATTGTCGTATCAGTGCTCACCTTTGTGTCACTTCATTACTCTTTTCTTGAGGTCGGTGTCGCGATTTTTTTCACTAAAGGCGCGAGACACGTGATCGGCATCAGTTCATATTATCCAAACTCAAGACGTATGATCCGCCTTGAGTTTGAGGGGGGGGGTGTTATATATATGTATATATACATGTATGTATGTATGTAGGCAGTGGGGTATATTCATATCTTTGGCTTCTATATGAAGACCTATGTTCTCACTTGATTTCATTAATGAATAAAGATTAATTCTTTCACTTCTCCTATCTTCCATATCAAATTCAACGCAAATGTTATTTGATAGCTAAATAATAATAAAAAATCATCAGCTGTCATTAAAATTTTAGAGATTTTTAATGTTTCATCACTTCAATTTAATCTAAAGATCAGGCTGCTTAATTAATTATTTATAAAAAATTATTAATTTATGAAACGAGCAAACATATATTTATTTATGATCATGTTTTAAATTAATTATTCATGAATTATCCATAAATATATTTATCTATATATTCATTAGATTTTTCATCTTATTTGAAAATTCAAATTAAAGACTTCAGTGTTTTCAAAGATAACACGCAAGTGACGCAACTAATCAATCTCATATATATATATATATATAGCTTAAGCAATTTGATTGGTTCTTCACTTGAATTGATAATCTGAAATTATTGTCTTTAATTAGGCTGAAAAATTAACTCATTTGCTTTAAACTTTTACCAATGAATTTTATTCCACTTATATATATATGTGTGTATGAACATTAACTTAAGCAATTTTATTGGTTCTTGACTTGAATTGATAATCTTGAAATTATTGTCTTTAATTAGGTGAAAAATTAGCTCATTTGCTTTAAACTTTTACCAATGAATATATATATATATATATATAAATGTAAACATAAACTTAAGCAATTTGATTGGTTCTTGACTTGAATTGATAATCTTGAAATTATTGTCTTTAATTAGGTGAAATTATCTCATTTGCTTTAAACTTTTACTAATGAATTTTATTCCTCTCATTTCTACTGTTTTATTAGAGTTAATGTAAATACATTAATTAGAAATTTATAAAAATAATATATATACCTAAGGTTATAGACCATTTCATGTAAATCTCATGCTGTAATTATTTTTTGAATTCGGTCATAGTGAATAAGTTCTTAAAATATATAAGAATTGTATTTTATTAGATTTTTGAAACTTATATAATAAATTTAATGCAATAAGTCTTTTAACTCTCTGAGATTTCATCCTATTCACTATGATCAGTTAATGAATTGTTAAAAGCCATGAATGTTGACTTCACTTGAAGAATGTTTTGAAGATCATGTATTTCAGGGAAAAGTAGAAGAAGTGGGGGAAAGTGGTCTGATTTTTCTCATTTTTGGTGTTCATTTGTGTTGAAGTGGGAGAAGTGCCACTTCCCCCACTTTCGACTGAAGTGAATTTTGAACTAAGCCCGCTTTAGTATTTTTTTTTACTGAAGTGGAGAGAAGTGAGTCAATCTATTAAAACTAACTTCCTTTCACTTCTAAAGTATTTTTTGAACTCATAAAACTTCATCCAACACCTAAATCTTTCAGTTCTATTCTCACTTTCTGACAAATGAACATCAGAAGTCCTGGAAGTGATATCACTTCTCCCACTTCAGGGAGTGGCACTTCTCGCACTTCCTGACTTACCCTCACTTACGGTGAAATGAATGCCCCATAATTAACTAATGATGGTTAAGATATTGGTTACATATAGTTAATAATTTTCTTAGACTTAATTCAAGTTTCATAAACTCATAGATGTCTTTAAGATCTCTATTATGTTAAATTACATTTTATGAAATGAAAATATTCAAGATTAACTATATAAATTACTAAAGAAGTTTTTCAATTTTTAAAGTGATTTTAATAATTATTATTTAAATTAATCATGACAAATACTAAGTAGTGAAAAATATTTAGATGTATATTAATCAATGTTAAATTAAATGAGTTAGTTTGGGATTAAATAAATCTCTAGTTTAATGTAATTCCGGATCCCGCCAAGCAAGCACGTCTTTAAAAAAACAATATTAAAAAAATTAAAATAAAAGGTGATTTAATATTTACATGTTTTAATGTGTTATATATCTAATATCAAAATTATAAATATATAATTTTTCCTTGATGGACATGAAAGATAATTTTTAAATTATCACAATTTTTCACTTAGAGGAGATTTTACATTACAGGGAAAATATACAAACTAATATTTATCCCCCTACCCCTCCCCCCTAATTGATTGACTCGCAATAATACCTACGGCTTCTCCCAATTCAACGAGTGCCAAGCTCTGACGGAGCAATGTCGCGTGGAGGTCCCCCTTCCCCTCCTCCTCCCCCTTTCCCGCGTTTCTCTCTCTATGGAAATGCTTTTTAATGGAACTTTAGTCAATTGATTGACTCGCAATAATACCAACAGCTTCTCCCAATTCAACCAGGTCAAACTTGATGGAGCAATGCCGCGTGGAGGTAGAAGGCTAATTGACTCACCAACACACGTTAAGCACAAAAAGCAGAGATGTGGGGGTGGGGGATATTAAAAAACACTTCAACTAATTATTCTCATCCTTGTTCGATTGCTTCCTCTAGTCTCTCGTCATAAGAAAAAAAAAAGGGTTTCCTAGTAGCCAAAGACAACAAAATACTTTAATAAAAGAGCTTTGGATCAAAGAGGAGAATATATATATATATATATATATACTTTAATTAATTTATCTCTTCAAAGAACATATATACCTTCTCAAAGAAAGAAGGAAAGATGATCGAACTTCAAGTTGTCCAACCTTGAAAAAAAATGATCATCATCACCTAACTTCAAATATGGTGTATATAGACCAAAGCTCGAACAAAAATTCTCCAATAAGTGGCACTTTCTCCAGCAGCACACCTGCTTCACCAAAGAAAGGTTTTACTGATGTGGTCCAAGATGAGACCTTAAAAGACTAGCCCCTTGCTTTTCACAATGTAGATTACTGAGAGGTTGAAACTCTTCTACATAAAATTACTAATTAAACTTCATCTCTTCAAAAACATTTATATGCCGAATAGCCAATTTATATATTCAAAAGGAACACAAAGTTTCAACTTGTCCATTAATTTATATACAATTAACACGCCTTTTCCTATGCGTATAGAGCTGCAAGTATAAGGATCATATTAATAAGCACCATGACTATGCATACGATGCCATAAGTATACAGGTCGTGCAAGTTCTAAACTGTACTCTAAGATAGGGTAGTCAATCCCATAAGGACTTGCACTCATTGTACGAGTTGCTCTTCTATTATTTAGATGACAAAATTGAGTGATGATTACTAAAACCCTACACTAAGAAAGCAATAAATCTAATTGACTAAGATGGCGAATCTAAGATAAAATCAAGATGAGAACATGGTACCTCGGACACAAATCTCCTTGAGACAGATCACCTTAATCCCATACGACAACATCGATCACCTTATGATTGTATTAGAATGCTCTATGAATCCCTCTATTATGTTAACCCTAATCCAGAGAGTAAGACACTATACATGCTATCTCTAGTAGTGCACTCAACCTCTATCTTCTATGTGTGATCTATATTGATGAGCGTACAATGTTCATATATATCATATTAATTTGTACACTCATTTAGCATGTATTAGAACTATATTATGAAATTCGATATTAAATATAGTGTGTTGTGCATTAATAGGCTTAGGGTAGCGCTTAAAGACGAGAGAGAAACAAAAAAAGCATTTCAGACCTTAAACGATGAAGTTGGAGCTCTCTTGGCATCATTAGAACAAGGACAACGTAAACTGGGTGGCCTACGAGCAGCTTACGGTCGTCCTTACGGCCGTAAGTCAATCTCAGAATACCTTGCGGGCATACTTGTGCCCGTAAGGGGATTCAGAGTCAATTCAGAGGACTTTAGGGTAAGGTTTACGTCCGTAAGGACCATCCAGAGGAACTTATGACCACAATATACGCTTGTAAGGATGATTGAATGAGCATAACAATGAAGCTTACGGTTCAGCGTTTACGGTCGTAAGCTGGACCACAACACAAACAGAAGACCTTACGGATGAGGCTTATGGCCATATAGTGTGTTGTTCATTAACAAGCTTAGGGCAGCGCTTAAAGACGAGAGAGAAACAAAAAAAAAGCATTTCAGACCTTAAACGATGAAGTTGAAGCTCTCTTGGCATCATTTAAACAAGGACAACGTAAACTGGGTGGCCTACGGGCGGCTTACGGTCGTCCTTACGGCCGTAAGTCAATTCCAAAATACCTTGCGGGCATACTTGTGCTCGTAAGGAGATTCAGAGTCAATTCAGAGGACTTTAGTGCAAGGTTTACGTCCGTAAGGATACCCATAAGGACCATCCAGAGGAACTTATGACCACAGCATACACTTGTAATGGTGGTTGCAATGAGCAGGACAATGAAGCTTACGGTTCAACGTTTACGGTCGTAAGCTGGACCACAACACAAATAGAAGACCTTACGAACGGGGCTTATGGCCATAAGTCATCATGTAAGGCTTGCTACCATCTTTTCCAGCTACCTTACGGCTTAGCACTTACACCCATAAGCAGTCCGTAAGCAGTTAGGTATAAATATTACTTATGAGAATTTTTAGGGTATCTTCTATTTTATTCTTCTATTCTTTGGGGGGAAGAAAAGAGACTAATCTCCAACACTTAAGGCTTAATTTGGAGAGGCATTCGGATCTACATTCAAGAGGATTGAAGATCATAGCCATTAAACTCACCTTGGTGGTGTGCGTGAAAACTTCTCCGGTGATTCTTCATCCCAGGGATTGAAAAAGGGATTTTCATGGCTTTTTTATTTTCCTCCATTACTTGTATCTTGAATGCTTGCCCTCCATTAATGGAGGGCTAATTTGTAGATGTTTGGGCATAGTTGAACTCTAGGGTTTATTTTCTTGACTTTGGCTATTGTATCTTTGATGCCTAATTGATTTATTATTTGCAATCATATCTATTTGAGTCTGATTGTGTGATTCAATGCTTGATTACTAACGAGGCGAAAGCCCTAGCAACCATGCTTGGTATTGCTATGTGACAAGAAGAAATTCTCACCTAGCATAGACTTACTGCAATTCGAGAGGATATTTGGTATCCCTCTGGTTAGGGTATCTAGGAGACTTTGTCTCCCACAATCCTTCCAAGTTGATTGATGATAATTTCCTTGATCATTGAAATCATGTGGAGTGGATTTCAGGAGAAATCGCATTTCTGCTCTATATTCGGATTAGGGGTAATTTTTCTCTTTGGGGAGAGATTATCTACTTAAGAGATTATCATTAGTCCACAATAAAGTTTCATAGAGTGTTAATGCGATTGTGTGGATGGTTGTATCAGCTTTACATCTATTCAGTTACACTTCGGCTGAGAAATCAGGGTTTTGTATATTTCTGGAAACCTTTCGGTTCAAATAGGATTGCATGTTTAGACAACCATTGTCCTGTGCCTCATAACCCTAGGGTGGGTGCTATGCCTGGACATCATTTTCTTCCTTGATTTCTCTCCTTTTACTTCCTGTATTTTCTTATGTTTATTTACTTTTATACACACACATCACTCAATCGTTTAGGCTATTTTTTGGGTCTAGAGTTATTACTAGTATTCATTTCTTTCCATGTGGACTAATACTCTGCACTTACGTAGACTTTATTACGCGATCGACATATACACTTGAGTCCCTATCAATTATGGAATCTCCCAGACTAGAGTTGGTATTGCAATCGAATTTGGTACCCAACAAGCAGTCACAAATATTAAGTTCAAAAATATGATTTGCAAGAAACAAACAACTAGCTAATATATATATATATATATATATATAAGAAGAAAATCAACTATATGTTCATCTTAAGATTTAATGATTCAAGGCACCAATAAACATTTAGCCTATCATATTACAAGAATCCAAAACAATATCCAAAAATTGAGACATTAATAAAACATATAAGAAACTTCCTTAATGCTCCTCTTGATGTAGATATGGATGGAATCTTCGGACTGATAGTCGACAAAGGGTTGATATAGTGGCACTAACTTGTCCTGGGTTAGCTTCTTTGATCTCTGCTTGAAACCTTAGCTTCCAATGAAGCTTTTGCCAAAAGTCACCTTAAAAAACCTAACTATCAGTCTTTATAATGAAGATAAAAAGATAGTCCACGTCTATACTTGAGGTGTTCTTGACTCATGCTTTTTGACTCGAATCTTAGTGATTTTGGAATTCCAAAAATCAGCATGGCTGAAAAGCACGCCTGTGCTTGTTAAGCATTATCTTGCTCTTAGAAGGATGACAGTACTCTAGGTGTGCACAACAATTTCTCCATGCCAATGATATCCACGCCCTAAGCACAGTTGTGCTCTGGTCATGGTAGTCACTGGAATTTTGCTTTGTTGCTCGATTTTCTTCGATTAAATTCAACTTTCATCCTCTCTATCCAAATTAACTAAATTATTGCTCATTCAACACAAAATACCATCTTCAATTAATTGGCCTAAGACAACAAAATACTCATCCTCTTCTCTAAAGCGAGTATGCCTGCCCTTCTTCTTCATATCATCTAGCCCCCTTCTTGCTATGGCAAGTGGGGGTCAACCTCCTCCTCTTTCCCTATTGAGCAAGACTTGGGTGGACGTTGCTGTTGCGGCGTAGTGAAAACCTCCTTTGTCTCCTCTAGTAGATGGCCCCGTGTTAAACAAGCTGAAAGCTAGCTCCTCTGAGATCTCCGGCTAGACCGTGATACTGTTACAAGGGCGAGGATGCGCTTCCATACATCATTATACGAGAAGTTTTTCGGGAAGTCTCCACCATTTAAGCAAGTTAAAGAAATTCTTAGCTCCAAGTGGAATGAGCTTAGAGTCTTCCAGATCTCTGACTTGCCGAACGATAACTTGCTGATCCAGTGTGGAACACAGGAAGCCATGAATCGCCTGTTGTTCGATGGTCCTTGGGTGGTGAATAGTATTGTTCTACAACTGACCCCGTGGCAGCCTTACTTCGAGCCCGCTTTTACTAAACTATCCATGTGACCATCTGGGTTCAACTGAATAATCTCCCCGTCGAGTTCTGGGACAGGAAGGCACTAGAATCAATATCTTCTTTATTTGGTCGTTTACTTAAAATTGATGAATTTATCTCCTCTTTGTCTAGGTCCAAGTATGCTCGTATATGCATTGAAATAGACCTCACCAAACCTTTAAAACAAGGATTCTGGATTGGAGATGATGAACACCATGTCTTTGTAATCGTCCTCTACGAGCGACTTCCTACCTTTTGCTATAAATGTGGGCTTGTTGGCCACGGGTCAAATAACTGTAGCCGCCAGAGCTATGGAGGCTTGGAAAATCCCTCTCCACCCCATTGCAATGATCTACATGATTGGCAACGGTAGGAGGTCAAGGATAACTCTGACCACATGAGCGATAACATAGGGGCAGGGATGGACCCCAAGCCGACAGAAACCTTGGCTAGATAGATGCTGTAGATAACACCTCAAACACGGATTACGGGCCTTGGATGTTGGTGTCAAGAAGAAGAGGCCGCGGCAGAGGTCGTGGTGGCACCGGTGGTCCTGGAGGTCTGGGATCACGTGCAGTGCATGCAAAGTCAAGTGACCGTGGCTCTCTTCTTCCCAACGTCTCGAAAGTCAGGAATAATTCTGCATGTGTGACACGTGGTGGAAGCTCCATGCGTGGCAGAGGGGGCTCTATCACGGTTAGGGCTCATGTTTCTATGAATCTCGATCCTGAAATGACCAACCTTTTTTTTTTGATAAAGTTTCTTTTCCCGCGTCTCAAAATGATAATCCTATTGTTGCAGATCCTTTGGAGACTGGGCCAGAGATTGACACGCCTTCTGAATCACGTCTCTTTTCGGTTCCGAGGGGGCCTTGACCCTTGCTCCCTCACTGAGTCCCAAGGAGAAAGCCCATACTGACATGCCCACTATGCCACTTCTCCTACCTTGTCCAAAGGAAAAAAATATTGCCTTCTTAGAAATACAGGACATGAACCCTCTAGTTTGCATCCCATCCTTAGAGTTTCTAAGAACATCTCAAAAGGGACCGCAAATGGGGGCCCTTCGGAGCCTCATCAAATGATCGTTGATAGAGTTTCTTTGGCCCTGAAGCCCTCTTCACACTCCTACAACGACTCTGACCAAGTTATGAGCGAGCGACTCTGAAGAAGATGTTGGGGAACCATCATAGGGGGAAGACCTTATAGAGCCGGCCGGATGATTCAATGATGTTGGTACAATTTCAGAGTAGTCACCAAAAGGAGGCGTTATCTAGAAAGAGCACTCAAACATAGATGACCTCCCACAAAAAGGGGAGGGTAGTAACTGAGGGGGAAGAACCTTGAGCTTTCGGTGTCCTCTTCCTTTATTTTTTCTTTTGAAAGATTATGATCCTGCCTGATTCTGTGGCTGTTTTAGCTGTTTTGATTGTTATATCTTTACATCCTATTTGTGATATCATATTTATGGATCTAACTAAAATCATTTACTGGAACTGCAGGGGTGTCTCGAGCAGGGATACCACCACCAGAATTTTTTATCTTATGCGGAAGTTCAAACCAGTCATAATTTGCTTAGTAGAAACTAGAACGAATGATGATAGACTTCAGAGGTTTTGTTCAAAATTAAAATCTCAATGGAACTGGGCAGCGGTTATAGTGGAGGGGTACTCAGCTGGATTTTTTCAACAATTTATAATGCCAACTCTATTCAAGGTCAACGTCTCCTCTGGAATGAATTATATGGTATGAATTTTTAAATTTACCTTGGGTTATTATGGGTGATTTCAATGCTATTGTTTATCAGGATGAACATCAAGGTGGCTTTATACAGCAGAAAGGCCTCTATATTATCTGAATTCATTGCTACTAATAACCTGTTGGATGTTAATTATGTAGAGTCTCAGTATACCTGCTGTAATAATCAACAAGGCTTAGCTAGACGATGGGCTCGTTTGGACAGCTGCATGGTTAACCTGGTGTGGTCTAACACTTTCAATAATTGCTTAATTAAACATCTTCTAAGGTTTATGTCTGACCATTCTCCTCTTTTTCTCTCTATTTATCCTCGTAACGTTCATAGAAAGAAAACCTTTCGTTTAAAAATTTTTTGGCTTGAGCATAAGGGATGTCATGAAGTGGTTAGGAAAGCATGGAATTCTTCTCCTCATTCTAACCCCATGCATGCAGTTTCTCATCTGATTTCACAAACTAGGCATCTGCTTTTAGATTGGAAGGCTAAAGGTTTACATCCTATTGATTCTTCTATAGAGATTTTGGAGAGTACCATTATTGAAGCTGAAGAAAAGGATGGTCTAGGTGACTCTAATGATTTCTCCCCTCATTCTCTCTCTAGTATGTATAATAACCTCTCTGCTCTTCATAGATAGAACAAACACTAAGTGGGCTTAATGAACTAGACTAATGTGGGTCTAGAATTGTGATAACAATTCCTCTTTTTTCGTTAATTCTGTTTGATATCGTAATCATTATAGTTCCATTTCGAATATCATGGACTCTGATGGCAATGTGCATACTGATCATCCGAGTATTAGTCAAAATTTTATTGATTTTTTTTCAGATCTTTGGAACGATCCGACTAGAAGACACATTCAAGAGATTATTAATGGTCTTCCGGATGAACTTCCCAAGTCTTCATCAGGGAGGGAGAAGAGCTCATCAAAGATGTGTCAAAGAAAGAAGTATATGATGCGCTGCAATCCCTCCCCACAGGTAAGAGCCCATGACCTGACGGATTTAATGTAGAATTTTATCGCTTCTACTGGAATAAGATTGGAGATTCTATCTTCTCAACAATCAGGTATTTTTTTTCTCACTTGATTTTGCCTAATAATTGGGGTAGAACCTTTATTGTTCTGATTCCGAAAAAACCTAATCCTAAAGTTGTTCTAGATTTTCGCCCAATTTCTCTTTGCAATGTCTGTTATAAAATTATTTTGAAAATTCTTGCTAATCGTTTGAAATGCTTGCTTCCTAGTCTGATTGGGAGAGAAAAATGTGGGTTTGTCAATGGTCGTACTCCTTTCTATAATATCATTACTCTGCAGGAAGTGGCTCATTCGATTGACAATGATAATTACCCCCCTAGGATGTTGATTAAGCTAGACATTGCTAAAGCCTATGACACTATGAGTTGGTTTGCAATTCTTGCTACCCTTACTAAAATGAGGTTCCTTGGTAAATGGGTTAGTTGGATTAAGACTTGCATTTGTAATGTTTCTTATGCTTTGTTAATCAATAAAACTCCAACTTCCTAGTTTTCCTCTACTAGGGGTATTAGACAGGGGGATCCTATATCCCCTTACCTCTTTATTCTTGTTGCTCAAAATCTCACAACCATGCTCAATTATGCTCAATTCTAGTCTCAATCACAACTTTAACCACTTGATGTATGCTGACAATCTTATCCTCATTACTGAGGCTTCTAGGAAATCTGCTAGGAATATTAAAAAGTGTCTCTCCTTTTATGGCAATTTAACTGGCCAAAGAGTCAACAACTCTAAATCTAAAATTATATTTCCTAGTCGGTTTAACAAACATCTCTCTAACAGAATCTCCAGAATTTTAAGCTATAAGATTGGGTCTTTCCCTGTCACATACTTAGGAATTCTGATTTCTCCTAAGAGATTGGCACTCTCTTGTTTCTCCTCTCTGATTGACAAGATTGAGAAGTTAATTTCCTTTTGGAAGAAGTCCAGAATTTCTCCTGCAGGGAAAACAATTCTTATCAACTCCTGTATCATGATTGCCCCTTTGTACTATCTCTCGGTATATCATGTCCCCAATTTTGTTCTTGATGGGATAACCAAAGCTGCCAGGGATCTCTTTTGGTCTAAGGATAGTAATAGAAAGGGCATCAACTCAGTTAGTTGGAATGAAATAATGCTTAATCGATCTGAGGGAGGTTTGTCAATTCGGAACCTTGGTATATAAAAAATCTCTCTTATGGCTAAGAATGTGTTTAGCATGCTTAACAAAAACAATGCTTGGTGGGTTTCTATCATGGAGAACAAGTATGGAGAGTTTGACTTATGGAAGGTAATATTCCTAGGAAATGCTCCTGGTTTTATAAAGGTATGTATCAAAATTCTTTGATTGTCGGGCCTTTCCTCTGGATGAATTCCATTAATCCTAGTATGACTTCTGTTCTATACGATCCTTGGTATTTTGAGATTCCAATTGCTTTTAAACCTACATACTTAAATATGGATATTGATTATGATAATTTTCAAATTGCTGAGTTACTTGTAGACATTCATTGGAACATCACACGTCTGAAATATATCTTTGGCATGTTTCTTAATGATAATATTCTCTGTTAAAGCAATATTAGTCTTGATCAGGGCAATCACTGGGTTTGGTTCCCCAAAGCCAATGGTACTAAATTATCCTTAATGATTTACTCTTTCTTTAATTTTGATAGGGTTAATGATCATAGTTGGGATGGTTGGAGTAATTTATGGCGTCTCAAGGTTGCTCCCCATGTTAAACATTTCATGTGGTTACTGTTTCACATGGCTGTTAAAACAAATGACTATCTTTATCGAATGAACATGGGACCCCAAACATTATGTACACTATGTAATTTGAATCATGAGACGGGGGAGCATTTATTTCTTAATTGTTATAAGTCTCAAGAGATTTGGAATCTAACATGTTCAGCTGTTGGAAAGCCTATTAATCTTTCAGATGGGGTTTCTTCGGGGATTTGGCTGAATCAAGAGTTATCTGGTAATGTATGTTTCATCCAATCTGTGATTGCATCAACTGTGTGGTATATTTGGAAAGCTAGATGCAATAAAATCTTTAACAATGAGCAACTGGATTGTCATAAGGTGTCTACCAGGGCCATAGGGCATGTTAGGGAGTATTTCTTTGCCCCTTCTCCTCATCTGGGGAGAAACTTTATACTGAACAATTTTACATTTGAAGATAGCCCAATTCTACTCACTGCAGGGCTAGGATTCATTGTGTCTGATTTTAACTCTACTATACTTTGTTCTGGATGTTGTGGATGCCCTATGAACTCTATTGTTGATGCAGCAACCAAGTTTATATGTTTTGCTTTACAGGACAGGCTCAATTGGGGAATGCATATCAAGACTGTTCTGTCAGCAAGTGTTGAACTAGTCTTGGCTGTGAAGCAAGGAAGGTGTTTGGATGCCTAGAGGCTAAATTTGCAGATTGCAACTGTCAAAGAGCTTATGGCTGAGATGGGAAACCCTAAGCTGCATATCATTCCTTTGAGCTGGAATAGGACCACTATATCTCGAGCAACTTATGGCCTTAATCACCATGAAGTTTCACTATTTCACCATGGTTGGGAGCTTTCCAAATGGTTGATGAAGAACTTTAGGGTTAGTGGTTTTTTATGTTAATTGTTCTTTTGTTGTTTCTCGTTATTTTGTGCCTTGTTTGTGTTTTGTTTTCTTTTTGTTTTGGTTTTGTTTGTAACCTAAACTCATTGTATTTTGTTTTTTAATTTTAATAAAATAGCTCTACGAGCTCTTTCCCTAAAAAAAACGCAAAATACCCAATAGAGTAGCAATGTAGAAGAATTCATGCTAAAAAATAAACTAAATACACAAGTTTATAATATATCAAATATGTATTTCATGCATTCATCAACAATACACTTACAAATTACATGATGACAATCACTACACTAATAATCTCTACTAATCGAAGAATTTCTACTAGATGCATGAAACATCATTTTTGTTTTGCTACCATTGCTACAACTTGCCAAAAATACTCAGCATCACAAGGTATTCTTGTTGGAGTCTAGCACCAACTAGGTGCTTCTAGACAATTTGATAAACCGACTCATTAAGTTGGTTAGAACCTTAGTGATAATTCTAGCTACAAGCCAGCTGAAATGCCACGTAAAATGTTAAAGGATAAGTAGTTAAGCTTAAGTGTTATGCTTTGGAATTATCTTTATAGGTGGCATTTTCTAAGCATCCACAACTGATAGAGAAGATTAATTTGGTCTCTTTGTGTTGTTAGTAATTGAAGCATTCTGCAGAAATGATCAGAGCTGAGGAGAAGAGGTTGTCCTGGTGGAAATATAAAATAATTAAGGGGTAAGAATGTCTTTTCATGTGTTTGAATTCTCGTTATTTCCGTTGAGGTCTGTGATCAGAGGAATGAATGGCTGGGATGTGGTCCATCAGTGTGATTGTTTTAAGTTCGAGGCAGCTGTAAGATTAGATTTTCATGAAAGGTCAGGATTTGATCATCAAGACGGTGTGCATTAGTTCGAGGCAAGCTTATGAAGTGGTTAGATGCACCAGGATGCTGCACATGGCTAGCTGAGTCACTTAATTTATTTCATTTTGAGTACTAAACTTTCAGTTATTTAAATACTCTTTGTATAGATAGTTAAAGTCAGAGTTTTTTTATTGATTTTCTGCTGAGCTTCTTCATCTTCTGTGAATTTTCCTGGATTGTATAAACTTTGTTTGTGTTTGTGATGAATAGAAAAGTTGTTCCTTATGAAGTCTAGATGCTATATAGTGATTATTAGTGGTATCAGAGCCATGAGGTGAGAGTTGTTGGTGTTAGTTTGGAGGTGAGTTGAGAGGTGGTATTTCAGTGGTAAGATTTGATGTTGAGAAGTTTTTTGGAGTGATTGTTGAGGGTATGTGGTGTTTTTATTCTGGTAAGATTTGTGAGAGTGTTTTTGACAGTGTGTGAAAAGTTAATTGTGTGAAGGTGGTGTCAAGGTAAAAGGAAATGGCATCTAGTTCTTCATCTACATCAACCCCAGAGATTTCTAATGCTTTATTGCCAATTTTCAAAGGAGAAGGATATGAACACTGGAGTTTTAGGATGAAGACTTTTTCGAGTCCCGAGGTCGTGGAAAAATTGTAGAAGAGGGTTTTAGTGAAGAAAAGAAGCCAACCCAGAAAGAGATGGAAGATGATGCAAAAGGTTTTTCTTGTTGCAACAAGCAGCTTTGATGAATCAATTCTTCACGGAGTTGGTGAGGTTTGAGAGCAGACAAAAGGAGCTTTGGGATCATTTAAAAGGAAGAAAAATCAAGGGACTTCTCGGATGGTTTCAGTAAGACAACAAACATTGAGGCGTAAATTTGATTTACTTCGTATAAGGGAAGATGAATCAATTCAACATTATATTACAAGGGTTTTAGCGGTAGTGAATCAGTAGAGGCATGGGAAGTGAATTAAAGGAAGTTGATGTAGTTTTAAAAGTTATGAGGAGTCTATCTACAAGGTTTGTGCATGTTGTGACCTCTATTGAAGAAGCTAGAGATTTGAAGACAATGACTTTGGATGAATTGAGTGGGTCTTCTACAGCTCATGAAGCAAGATTTAATCAGATTTCCGAGAAACATGAGGGCTTTTTGTAGTTCAAGATAATTCAAGAGGGTGGTGGAATGAGAGGAAGGGAAGACCTTTCGAGAGGTAGAGGAAGATTTGAAGATAATTCTAGAGGAAGAGGTGTTCAAAGGCAGGTTGTGCAACAACAAAGGCAACAATGTGCTATTGATAATAATACATGGCAGAGAGGCAGAACTGGTTCAAGGCCATTTGGAAGATTTTCAAGAGGCCAAAGGCAGTTTGGTGGACAGAGATTCAGTAGAGGAGGTTTATAGAATATTCAGTGCTTTAACTGCAAGAGATATGGGCACACACATGCTCATTGTTGGTCACAAAACAGGAATTTTGAAAAGGGTTCTAGTTCTAATTCTCAAGATGATGCAAGTACTAATGAATATGGAAGTCTGTTCCTTGTTCATGGAGGTGATGATAGAGTTATTTCCTCACTTTGGTTGCTGGATAGTGGATGCTCAAATCATATGACAGGTGATAAAAATTTATTTCACAGTTTGGATGAATCAGTGAAGCACACAGTGAAATTAGGCAATGATAGAGATATTGAGGTGTTAGGGAAAAGGATCGCTCGAGTTTATGATGCAAGGAGTTAAAAAGCTGATTCATAATGTAAAAGTATGTTCCTCGATTGGCTCACAATTTGATTAGTATTGGGACGATTGACAACTTGTGATTATGAAGTTATATTCAAAGAAGAATTGGTGCAAGATTTTAAATGAAGCGTGTGAGTCGGTGTTAGTACTTCACGAAAATGTAAATAATTTATATCCTTTAGAATTCTTTTTCAGATTGTGAGCAAGTCAATCTGGTTAGTAGAAAAGAGGATGTGTCTTTGTTATGGCATCAAAGATATGGGCATTTAAATTTTTCAAGGTGCTCAGGTTAAGCTACAAAGCAGCGAAATGGTGATGGGTTTGCCTAAAATACAGAAAGTTAGTCATTGTGAGGAGTGTGTATATGAAAAACTGGCTAGATTGCCTTTCAATTCTGGAAAATCATGGAGAGCTAAGAGCGAGCTTCGATTGGTTCATCTCGATGTGTGTGGGCCAATGCAAACTGAAGCAATTAAAGGAGGTAAATATTTCTTGCTGTTTGTGGATGATTTTTCTAGGATGTCTTGGGTATATATATATTGAAATTTAAGCATGAAGTCTTCAGTAATTTTCAGAAATTCATGTCATTTGTTGAAAGGCAATCGAGGGATGTAAAATTGAAGATCCTTAGAATGACAGAGGGGTGAATTCATGTCAAAAGAATTTCAAGACTTCTGTCAAGAGAAAGGCATAAAGCATGAATTGACTGCCTCCTACACACCTCAACAGAAATGGCATCTGAAAGAGGAAGAATAGAACTTTGGTGGAGAAGGCAAGGAGTATGTTGAAAGCTGGAAATTTACCAAGAAAATTCTGGGCTGATGCAATTTCTACTGCAGCTTATGTTTCTAATATTTCACCAACTTATGCCGTTCAAGGGAGAACTCCACATGAGGCATGGTTTGGGGTGAAAACCAAGGGTATCACACTTGAGAATTTTTGGTTGTATAGCTTTTGTTTATTTTCCTTTACAGAATTAGCAAAAATTAGATGATAGAGCAGTGAAAGGGGTCTTTATTGAGTTATCAGCGATGCTAAGGCATATAGAGTTCTAGTGCTCCCGATTCGGGAAAAATTCTTATCGCGAGGATGTAAGGTTTGTTGAGACTGAATTTTGGAAGTGGTCTGAGAGTCAAGAAGAGTAAGGTGATACTATAGTTTTACAAGGAAGAAGTGTAATTATGAATACAGGGAATTCTGGATCAAATAAAGGAAATAATTCAGATGCAGTTGCAAACAATAGTAGTGGCAGTAATTCTCCTCAGAGACAGGCTGAGCATGTAAGTGGTTCAAGTGTTAATGAATCTCCATCACCAAAGATGAGAACTTTAAAGGAATTGTATGAGAAGTGTTCATATGCTCTTAATGTTTCAGATCCTGATAGTTTTGAAGAAGCTGAGAAGTCAGAACATTGGAGGCAAGCTATGAGGGAGGAAATTAATTCAATTCAGAAGAATGGGACCTGGAAACTTTGTAAATTACCAGAAGGCAAGAAAAAGATTGGAGTTAAGTGGGTGTACAAGACAAAATTGAAATCAAATGGTGAAGTGGAAAGGTGTAAAGGCAGACTTGTTGCTAAAGGATATACTCAGGAATATGGGATTGATTATGATGAAGTATTTGCTCACGTGGCAAGGATGGACACTATTAAGAATAGTATCGTCTGTTGGAGCTCAAAATTGGCCTATCCATCAATTGGATGGAAATCTGCATTTTTGAATGGGGGTTCTTAATGAAGAAGTATATATTTCTCAACCAAGGGTTTTTGAAATACAAGGGAAAGGGAAGATCAGTGTATAAATTGATCAAGGCCTTACATGGATTAAAAAGCAGGCTCCTAGGGCATGGTATGCTATGGACGCACTGCTGGTTTCACAGGGGTTTTTCTGAAGTGAGACGTGAACATACATCGTGATAGGGAAAAACAAATAATCAAGTGATGTGTGTTGTTGTGTGTGGATGACTTAATTTGTTTGGGATCATCTGCAAGACCGGTGAATGAGTTTAAAGAAGCTATGAAGAAAGAGTTCGAAATGATCGATCCGATTGATCAAATATTTTTGGGCTTGGAAATAAATCAAAGGTGAGTATGAGGGTGCATGTATCTCGAGAGAAGATATGCAAGAGATCTATTGAAGCAATTCAATATGCAAAGTTGTACTCGATAGGGTGTTCTAATGAGTTTGAGTACTAAATTGCATTCTAAACTGTGAAGCAATCAGTGTCGATGCCACTCTTTATAGAAGGCTAATAGGAAAATTATTGTATTTGACTCACACCAGGCCTGACATTGTGTATGCAGTAAATATGTTATCTAGGTATATGCATCATCCAACTAAAAATACATTCGAGTCGCAAAACAGTGTATTGAGGTATGTCGTGGCACTTGTGATTTTTGGAATTCAGTATAATAGAGATATTGAATGTATATTAGAAGGGTATTGTGATAGTGATTGGAGTGGAGATGGACAAGATAGAAAAGAGTACATCGAGGTTGGGTTTTTCAACTTAGGATCTAGATGTCGTTTCTTTGGGCTTCAAAGAAGCAAGAGATAGTGGCATTATCATCCACTGAGGCTGAATACATATCCTGAGTTCGACTTCTTCTGTCAAAAAGTATTTGGGATGATTTTTGGTTGATTGTAGGGTTAAATGTGAAGGAGCGATTCGGTTGGTGCGATAACAAGTCTTGTAAAGCTATTGCCAAGAATCCTACTCTCCATGGCAGAACTAAACATGTAGATGTTAAGTTTCACCATATTAGAGAGTTGGTAGCAAAGAAAGAAATTCAATTGAACTATTGCAGTACAGAAGTGCAGGTTGCTAATAGTTTTACTAAATGTGTGAGTATTCAGAAGCTTGAACAGTTCAGAGGAGAGATGGGTGTATGCCGCCTTCAATTAAGGGGAATGTTGTTAGTAATTGAAGCATTACGGAGAAAGGATCGAAATGATGGAGAAGAGGTTGTCATGGTGGAAATATAAAATAATTAAGGGGTAAGAATGTCTTTTCATGTGTTTGAATTTCGTTATTTCCGTTGAGGTCCTGTGATCGAGGAACGAATGAATGGTGGGATGTGGTCCATCGAGCAGGATTGTTTTGAAGTTCGAAGTAGTAAGATTAGATTTTTCATGAAAGGGTCGATTTGATCATCAAGACGGTGTGTAGTTAGTTCGAGGCAAGCTTTATGAAGCGTGTTAGATGCACCGGATGTCACATAGCCTAAATGAGTCACTTAGTTTATTTCATTTTTTGAGTGCTAAAACTTTCAGTTATTTAAATACTCTTTGTATAGATAGTTAAAAGCTCGAGTTTTTACTGATTTTCTGCTGAGCTTCTTCATCTTCTGTGAATTTTTCCTGGATTGTATAAAACTTTGTTTGTGTTTGTGATGAATAGAAAAGTTGTTCCTTATGAAGTCTAGATGCTATATAATGAAAAATATCACACACTATCTCATGAATCCCATGTCAAAAGCATACATCCTCTGTTCTAAAACCTATTCTCTTTCCCTTAGAGTTGGTGGTGGCCATGATTTGAAGGTCTCTCTTACCAATCTACGGACAACCAACCTTTCATCATTCTTGACCTCACCAACCTTCCGATGAGAGTAGTTGATATAGAGCATTGCAATGCATTGGTTGAGCAGGCGCAGATGGGGCAGCTGTTGGAGACCTATGCTATCAAATTGTAAAACAAACCACAAACACTTAAATTCGTAGGCGCCTTCCCCTTTGTTAGTCGGTGAGCGAGATAAGAAAATAAACTGACTTTGGAACTCTTGGCAATCACGGACTTCATGACTGATAACTTGGATGTAAGACTTGTGGGCGTGTATGGCGGATATTGGACAAAAGATTCCATGGGAGAGGATCTCTTTTGAAGTGCGTGAGGAGGTGGTGGTTGTGAGCTTTTTGTGTTTGTTCTTTAAATGGAAGTTGAGGGTTGGTTTCTAAATTCCCTCAGAGCTATTACCTTGTTCAGTAATAGCCCGGTCGTTGGGGATGGTGCAATAGATATGGATCCGACAACAAGTGGGCGGGCCATGTTCCAATCTCCTGAAATTGTTCCTTGAGGTTCGATGCAAACTCTAATGAGCAGTGGGTATAAAGGAAGCGAGATTTTCTTGATGGGTTGTATTTGGAAGTCGATTGAGGGTATGAAGGTGATGAACAATAATTTCTGATTACAGGAGTGGCTATCTGTGAAATATACTATCTGTATAGCATGCAAATACTATAAAGTAAGACTATAGAAATATAAGATGCAATCAAACAGAAACTACATCAATAATTTAAAATAATAGTTAGAAATTTGTGGCGTGGGGTAGGGCGTGGAGTGGCCAGCTGGCAGCTATGAATTGGCCTCCCTCTGCCCGATTTTCCGACTCACTCCAGCATGAGGATACACATAACCGGGAAGGAAGGAGTTCACCGTGGCCTAGCATGTTCGATTCGAGATATTGCATGGCATATGAGTTCGGGAGTGAGAACCCGCAGAATGAGGAGACAAAATATTTGGGTTTTGAAACGCAAAAGCACACAGGAAAGGAGAATGTGAGGAAGAAGTGAGCAAGTGTGATTTGGGTTCATGGTTTAGCGGACATGTATTTAGAACATTTACAAGTACTTAAAACCCTATCTATATTATGCAAGAAGTGACCGGAGAAACATACAAAAAAACACCCTCAACCGACCAAACTTAGCACAACAACACAATTAAGCACATGAAAACACCAAGATCCTGAAAATCACAACAATAGCATGTAAAGATCAAGACACCAACATAGCTCTTGTTCTGTTATGGCTAACTAAAACCTATAAAAATAGTAAGGACTTGGGTTTGCTTCCCAAAAGGGCGCTTGAATTTAACGTCATAACATGACGTACCTTGTCTTCTTCACGGATTGCTCATAGATGAATTATTTCCCTCTTACCCATAACTTGGCACATGATGAACACTAGTCTTTACACAGTAAGAGGGGGTGTTATGTTTGTTACCGCTAGGGTTAAATGCCCTTACTCCATTCTTACTCGTCCCATTAGCCTTGGGGTGTTTCTTGTGGCGTCTCATGTAGCACTTCATCTTCCATGACATCTTCTTCGCTGATCCCGGGGTAAGGTTGTACCTTCTCCTCTAGACCAAGCATTAGAACTTCTTAAATCCTCCCACTCCACTTGGTCTATGTAACCCTAAATGCAGGTCAGGATTTAATAATTTCCTGCACATATTCTCGATTAATTTCATCGTTGGTGTCTAAAAGTAAATAAAGAAAGTATCCACGTCAGCAGTCAGAAAGTGGCATGACCGACAGGCGGGTATCAATATTATTAGCCAACCTTCAATGTCAACTCCCCACCGTCCGTAATCATTAAGTGCCTTTGGTAATAAGAATGGCCTCCCAAATCAAAGATTTATCCGTTTTATAAACCGATGTCCAGCACTCGAAATGCTGGGAAATATGTATCGACCTTGACAAGCATCTTCAATAATTGCTCTCGGATGTCTCTTCGGTCCATCCAGATTGTCTCCGGGTGGGTCTGGGCTGCCAGCCTGGCTTGCGAAGTATGGCATGGCGATGGATGCTATTTTGAATCCTTAACCTTTTCCATTGAGGTTTCAATGGAGCAGTGAGGCGAGTTCTTGAACACAACTCCTAGAATAAAAATTTCAATTTTAATGATAATCTTATGATTACACTTGGACCAAGCAGGGGTTGGTACGTTATTAGCCATCTTGTTGAATATCATTCATGGAGATTATTAAGAGTTGATTAGCGGTGACTCTCATAAATGACTGTGACAATTGTCTCCTTATAGGTGGGAATCTCAGGGGATATTTGTAGTGTAATATCTTGCCTAACCAAGCACTTTGATGCTCATTAAGAGCTATGCTCCAACCTTTACACCACTACATGAGGCACATCATGGGAATAGGGTTATATTGGCATGTGCAAATATACATAGGGTGCTCTCCAGTCAACGATCAATAGCCCTTGAACTATCACCGGGATCTCATTCAAAGTGGTCACTATTGTTATTGCATACATAGGCTTAGCCCCATTCCCCTCGACGCCTCATTGTGTTATCTTGATAAGCCTTTAGTCGGGGCAATACAGCACAGATTTAGCTTGAAACTGGCAGCATTGATACTCACAGCACGTTGTGTAGCGGATGTTTCCATAAACTGGGATGTGCGCATATGCTACATTCATTTATTGTTAGTACTTTCAAAACATGCAGTTCAATGAAAATTTAGAATCACAATGTATAGCGATGGAGGCATAGGGAGAAGACCTCGCAGGAATCTCCTCAGGAAAGTAAATTTCCTGGTCCTTTCGACCTCATACATGTTGAATCAAGTGTAATTTAATTAAACTACATGGTGCTCCTAGCATTGAGCTTCTACTTAGCAAATTTCTATTGGACATCATGGCAAGTAAGAATACTTCTTTGAGGTTGATTTAGGAATCCCAGCCAGTCGAGATATCTGATATGAGCTGGCCTTCTCCCTTTACCACTAGGGGAATCCTGAGGCATCTCCAATCCAAAAGGCCAGGCCTTTTGAGGTCTGAGAACCCTCTCAGAAGCTGACTAGTGTTCTTGGTTGGCTTCTTTGGTATATCCTACTCGGTCTGAATACGAGAATGCGCAGTAAGCTAGGGGTCCCAGTTACGATCGGCCAGTTCCCATCGGGGGAATCTGTCCCGGGCATAGAGATCTGATTCACGGAGTTCATCTTGTTCTTTAAAAATTGTACACCCCAGATGAAAGTTTAGCAGCAGTTGCAATCCGGATATCCATATTTCTAACACTTTCTCGATGTAATGAGTTGGGATAAAGTGAGGGCCATATAATGATCATGAAAGCAGTTCCTAGGATAACATGGGCTTTCCTAGATCTTTCATATTAAACTTCTTGCTCAAAAGTTCTTGGCATCTGAACAAGATCAGTTCTGCTAAGATAAGCTAATCATCGACATACAAGCACACAATAACACTTTTTCCATCTACTAATTCTTTATAGAAACACACACATCATAGTTGTTTACAACAAATCCATAAGAATGATTGTAGAATTCAAACTTAGCATGTAATAAATTGCTTGAGGGCTTTAGTCCATAAAGGAATTTTACAAGTTCTGGGACGCGTAGCCATGGGGACAAACAAAACCCGATTTGCTCTATGTAAATTTAACTTCCTAAATCACCATTAGGAAAGCGTTAACATCCATTATTGGTTTTAGGAGTAAAGAAAGGAAAACAAGTGCTACAAGAATCTAATGAGGTGGTGGTGCGAGCAGGCCCCGGTGAGTGGGTGTCTAATAATCAAGTCCCTCTTTTAAATACGAACACTTTTGTAACTAGCTTTGGCCTTGAACTTTTCAATGAATCCGCCAGTCTCAACTTCTTCTTGAAACCCATTTCAGCAAAGTTTACTCCAAGACTCGGGAAGTAAGTATCCGGTGGTTACTCATGATTGAGTGGTACTGTCATCTGACTTTTGAGAAAACTGAGGCTCAGCCGAAGCCATAGCCTCTGATGGTAGGGGTGTCCTCAATCATAGATAATGACAAAATCATCACCTAGGTTCCTTTTCACTCTACCTCTTTTGCTACTTCTAGGTTCCTATATAGGAATAGGAACTGATCCAAACATAATACATGTGA
>NW_024088581.1:0-15290 GCF_009730915.1 Dioscorea cayenensis subsp. rotundata | reverse complement strand
AAGAAGCCAATGTGGATCACAATGCACCGATTTTGGAGAAAATCTTGCTAAGGTTCAAACGCAAAGATATAAGACGGGTGCGAGATGCTAGAGTGTGTGCCAACCTCCCCGTATTTGAGTTTACAAAACCATCTGAAGGGGCACAAGGGCAGTCACACTCAAGCATTCCGACTTATGCACATAGAACAAGATCTCCATCAACTTATCCATCATTGAAGAAGTAAAGAGATCCACGGCATAAACGTGTGCCCATTTATGTTACCTCGATGAAAAGTGGATTCGGGAGTATTTTTGGTATAGTACTGTAGCAGGTTACTGTAGCCGAAAATGACAGTTTCAGAGAATCCACACGGGCGTGTGGAAATTATCCACGCCCGTGTGGAAATTTTGCACGGGCTCGTGTACCGTCCACGCCCGTGGAGTTGCCCGATTCCAGCCTTATTTAAAGCCGATTCAGCCCGGATTTTGGTATTCTTTTCTCCATCTTTTCCCCAACTTGCGAGAGGGCTTCGGCTAGGGTCTCGAGGGGTATTGGCCAAGGTTTTTGGAGAAGTTCTATGGCTCCGACATTGTGATTCCATTAGGAAGAAGGTTGGTAGGGGAGCTTCGATCGAGGCGTATCCTATACCGGACGAAGAAATCCTTGGACGACGAGTAGAGGACTTTCCACAAGACCATCAACACGACCATCGAGGGGGTTTCTTTATGGATTTATTGCTTTTACATTCGATTTCTTTGATTGTACTTAGCTCCATGGAGAGCTAAACCCCTAGTGGGTACTTGGGTGATTGTGAACCCTACGATGTATTCGTTTCATTGAACTTCTTTATTTTGATTTCAATAAATTGATGTTTATTGTGAGTTCCAACCTTGAATGCTAGATTGTATGAACATTTCCCCTAGAGTGACACTAGGGTTGAGAGTTCTTGTTGGTAACCTTGTGAGTGAGTGACACACCATGAGCGTTAGACAAAGCTAGGTTGGAGAGGGTTGAGAGGGTGAGTCGAGAGGTACAGGAGCGTCCCCTTTCCCCTCTGACGTGATAGATTCTACCTCCGTTCCTCGAGTTCTTTGCGGCCATAATAGAGTGAATGATCTAAGGGATGAACCTCCGCTGGGGCCTAGTTGCATGTGCAATGGAGTGAAGCGTTGAGGTGATCTTAGTATCTAGGGCTTAATTGTGGCTAGGGACCTTCCACCTTGACCAAAGGGTTAGGTCTAAATCTAGGAAGAGATTTATCACTTGGAATCCATAGAGCTCATTGCAACTCTATGCGAGTGCGAGGTGTTGAGATTGTTCGATTTCTTCTCCGGGACTAGAGAGTTCTTGCACTTAAACCGATTATCCTAGGTGAAACATCATCCGAGTACCCCATTTTTATCGATTGCCTTGCCTCCTCCTTACTTTTGCTCTCTAACTTGTTGCTTTTAATTTCTGAGAATTGAATCATCACCACACTTATCATTATTGATATTCCACATAGCTAAGAATCGAATTAAGTGTCTTTACTCCCTACTGCCTGTGGATTCGACCCCGCTCATCCGGGATTATGACTTCGACAAACCCGTGCACTTGCGGGATATAAGCAAGGGGACCTTGTCACTCTCCATGGAGCTAGTTACAATCAACAATGAAATCGAATGTAAAAAAAGTAATACATAGAGAAAACACCTCAGTATTCATGTCGATGGTCTTGTGGAGTAGCCTCGTCTTCTCTAAAGGTCCCCTTGTCTGGCCTAGGGTAGAACTTCCCGAATCGATGTCGACGAAAACTTCCCCAATAAGCGGAGTGCGGTGTTAAAGCCATAGAACCTCTCTAAAAGACTTGCCAAAACCCCTCTAAACCGTAGCTGCAAGCCACTCAATAGTTGGAGAAAATATGGAAAAGAAGATGCAGAAATCGGGGCTGAATCTCTGATTTTAAAGGGCTGGAATCGGGCAACCACACAGGCATGTGGATGTTCGACACGCCCATGTAGAATTTTCCACACAGGTGTGTGGATTCTTTGAAAATCAGATTTTCAGCCGATTATGAACAGTAACATGCTACAGTGATTTGATACAGCGCTTTCCTACAGCATCGGCCAAACATACTCCCGAAACCACACTTTTCATTCGCGTCGCTTCTTCAATGAACGGGTTTATTGGTGAAGATCTTGCTATCATTGCACAAGTTGGGATACGCAAATGTGATTGCCTTCGTGCCCCTCCAATTCATTGTAATGGCTTGAATACATGTAGGTTGGCACACATTCACGTATCTTAGAGCCCTACTTGTGTCTTCGAGTTTGTTTCTTCCAAGATTCCACCAAATACTGCGTTCACGATATACTTTTGGCTTCTTTTCTTAAAACTTAGCTTCACAACCCTACATGCGCAAAAGAACACAAATACACATGTATTAGCGCTCAAACCTGATAAAAGTAGTGCTCATCGTAATGAAAGAATACTTTGCATTCTTAACACACAAGCACTTATCAGTTTAGCACTCCATGGAGCAAGATACAATCAATAATGAAATCGAAAGTAAAAACATGCAATCCATAATTAAAACCCCTTTGTAGTTCGTATCGGTGGTCTTGTGGAGTACCCTCATCTTCTCCAAAGGTTCCCTCATCAAGCCTAGGGTATACCTCACCGAATCAATGTCGATGAAAGCTCCACCAATAACTATCTTACAAAGGAACACGGTGTTGAAGGCCTTAGAACCACTCTGAAAACCTTGCCAATGCCTCTCCAAACCCTTGCTGCGAGCGCCTCCAAAGTTGGGGAGAAGATGGGAAAGGATTCTTTAAAACGCCTCAAATCGTGACTTAAATAAGGCTAGAATCGGGCATCTACATGGGCGTGTGGAATTTCCACATGCCTGTGTGTATCTCTAGGAATTGAATTTTCAGCGAGCTATAACAGTAACAAGATCCCCTTGCTTATATCCCGCAAGTGCACGGGTTTGTCGAAGTAATAATCCCGGGTGAGCGGGGTCGAATCCACAGGGAGTAGGGAGTAAAGACACATAATTCGAATCTTAGCTATGTGGAGTATCAACAATGATAAGTGTGATAATGATTCAATTCACAGAAATTAAAAGCAACAAGTAAGAGAGCAAAAGTAAGGAGGGGGCAAGGCAATCGATAAAGATGGGGTACTCGGATGATGCTTCACTTAGGATAATCGCTTCAAGTGCAAGAACTCTCTATTATGCTTCCTAATCAATGCAATGGTGAGTCGTGAAAATCCTTACATACATAGTCCCAAATCTATGGTCAACTATGCCTAACTCTATACATGTCCCGGAGGAGAAATCGAACAATCTCAACACCTCGCACTCGCATAGAGTTGCAATGAGCTCTAGGGATTCCAAGTGATAAATCTCTTCCTAGATTTAGACCTAACCCTTTGGTCCAGGAGGAAGGTCCCTAGCCATAATTAAGCCCTAGATACTAAGATCACCTCAATGCTTCACTCCATTGCACGCGCAACTAGGTCCCAGTGGAGGTTCATCCCTTAGACCATTCACTCTATTATGGCCGCAAAGAACTCGAGGAACAGAGGTAGAATCTATAACATCGGAGGGGAAAAGGGACGCTCCTGTACCTCTCAACTCACCCTCTCAATCCTCTCCAACCTAGCTTTGTCTAACGTTCGTGGTGTGTCACACACTCACAAGGTTAACAACAAGAACTCTCAACTCTAGTGTCACTCTAGGGGAAATGTTCATACAATCAAGCATTCAAGGTTGGAACTCACAATAAACATAAATTTATTGAAAGCATAATAAAGAAGTTCAATGAAACGAATACATCCTATGGTTCACAATCATCCAAGTACCCACTAGGGGTTTAGCTCTCCATGGAGCTTAGTACAATCAAAGAAATAGAATGTAAAAGCAATGAATCCATAAAGAAACCCCCTTGATAGTCATGTCGACGGTCTTGTGGAAAGTCCTCTACTCGTCGTCCAAGGATTGCTTCGTCCGGTATAAGATACGCCTCGATCGAAGCTCCCCTACCAACCTTCTTCCTAATGGAATCACGATGTCGGAGCCGTAGAACCTCTCCAAAAACCTAGCCAATACCCCTCAAAACCCTAGCCGAAGCCCTCTCGCAAGTTGCGGAAAAGATAGAGAAAAGAATACCAAAATCGGGACTGAACCGGCTTTAAATAGGGCTGGAATCGGGCAACTCCACGAGCGTGGACGGTACACGCGTCCGTGCGGAATTTCCACACGGGCGTGGATAATTTCCACAAGCCCGTGTGGATTCTCTGTTTCTCTGATTTCTCGGCCGGCTGTGAACAGTGCTACTACAATAATTGCTACAGTGCTCTGCTATAGCCTTCGGCCTGAATAACTTCCCAATTTCATACTTTCATCTGGGTAACGCAAACGGGCACACATTCACGTCGTGAATCACTTGCTTTTTCAATGATATATATGTTGGTGGGGTTCTTGTTCTTGTATGCATAAGACGGAATGCTCGAGTGTGACTGCCTTTGTGCCCCTCCAAATGGATGTACTCACTCGAATGCGAGGAGGGTTGCACACACTCTAGCATCTCACACCTGTCCTATGTCTTCGCGTTTGAACCTTAGCAAGATCTCCTCCAAAATAGGTGCATTATGATCCACATTGGCCTATTTCCTTCATACTTAGCCTCACAGCCCTACCTGCGTAAAAGTAACATAAAAACACACATATTAATATAAAAACTTGAGAAAAGTAATGCTCAACATAAGGAATGAATGTTTCGCATTCATATCGCAAAAGCACTTATCAAACAGTAATTGCTATAGTGATTTGCGACAATACTTTGATATAGTAAACTACTACAGTACTTCGCCAAAATACTCCCAAATTCACACTTTACGTCGAGACCACATGAATGAGTACACATCGATGTGGTAAATCACGCTGCATCTTCAATAATATCACATTTGATAAAAATCTTTCTAGTGTTGCACAAGTCGGAACACATGAGCGTGACTGCCTTTGTGCCCCTCCAATTTGCATGTTCACTCGAGCACAACGGAGGTTGGCACACACTCATATGTCTTTGAGCAAAACTTGTGTCTTCACGTTTGTTCAATCTATGATTTCATTAACAAATTGTATCCACAATCTACTTTTGGTTATTTTCTTTCATAATTGTCTCTATAACCCTACATGTGCAAAAGAACACAAATACATGCATAAGCGATAAAACTTGGGAAAAGCAATACTCAATGTAAGAAAAGAATACTTCGTATTACTATTACAAAAGCACTTATCAATAAGATTAGGGTTTAGAATGAAAAATTAGAACACAATACTAAATCTTATGTTTTCTCTTATGAATAGAAGAAAAGAAAATATGGGATTCTGGTTTTTATTTAGAAATAGGAGACACTCTGAAAAGAAAATATAGGATTAGAGTTTTGAATGAAAAATAGTAGGTATCACAAAAATAAAACATGGGATTAGGGTTTTGATTGAAAAATATGAGGTCTGACCATAAGAAAACAAAGGATAGAACTTTTTCATGAAAAATAGGACACATATTGAAAAGAAAATATAGGAATAGGGTCTGATTAAAATGGAGCAGACATTTCAAAAAGAATAGAATGGATTAGATTTTTGATTGAAAAATAGGAGACCTTCCGGAAAAAAACATAGGTTGGGGTTTTGATTCAAAAGTGATAAATATAAGACATTAAGAAAAAAAACATAGGATTCGGGGTTTGATTGAAAGATAGGAGACATTCCAAAAAGAATTAATAGGATTAGGGTTTCGATTCAAATATAGTATGCATTCCATAAAGAAAACATAGGATTATAGTCGTGATTGAAAAGTAGGAGACATTACTATAAGAAAACATATGGTTATAGTTTTCAATGAAAAATAGGACACACTCCAAAAATAAGACATAGGATTTGGGTTTTGATGCAAAAATTGCACACATTACAAAAACAAAAGAAAGGATTAGGTTTTTGATTGAAAAGTGGGAGACATTCGTAAATGAAAACATAGGTTATGGTTTTCATTCAAAACTGATAAATAGGAGACATTGTAAAACATAAAACATATCATTCATGTTTTGATTGAAAAATAGGAGACTCCAAAAAGAAAAATATAAGATTAGGGTTTTGATTCAAAAAATGTAGATATTCCGAAAAGAGAAGATAGGATTATTGTTTTGATTAAGTAATAATAGACATTCTAAAAAGAAAACAAAAGATTAGAGTTTTGATTCAAAATTGAAAAATAGGACACATTCTAAAAAGAAAACATAGGATTAGAGTTTTGATTCAAAAATAGCAGACATTCCAAAAAAAATAAAGGATTTAGGTTTTGCTTGAGAAATGACAGACATTCTGGAAAAAAAAAACATACAGTAGTGTTTTGATTCATAAGTGATAAATAGGAGACATTAAGAAAAATAAAACATAGGATTTTAGGTTTGATTGAAAAACAGGAGCCATTACTATAAGAAAACATAGGATTAGGCTTTTGAATGAAAAATTAGCAGACAATACTCAATGCTATGTTTTCTTTTTGGAATAGTAGGAGAGAAAACATAGGATTAAAAATGGAAAAGTAGGAGACATTTCTAAAACAAAAGATAAGATTTTGATTTTGATTAAAAAAAATAGGAGCCATTTCGAAAATAAAACATAGGATTACGGTTTTGATCAAAATATAGTAGGTATTTTGAAAGGAAAATATAGGATTAGGGTTTTGATTGAAAAATAGTAGGCATTCCAAAAATAAAGATAGGGTTAGGGTTTTAGTTGGAAATAGGAGGATTTTTGAAAAGAAAACAAAGGATTAGGCTTTTGATTGAATAATAATAGACATTCCAAAGAAAACATCGGATTAGGGTTTTGAATAAAAATTAGTGAACATTCCGAAAATAAAATATAGGATTAGGGTTTTGATTAAAAAAAACAAACATTTTGAAAAGGTAACAAAGGATTGGGGTTTTGATTCAAAACTGAGAAAAAGGACAAATTCCGATAAGAAAACATAATACTAGCGTTCTGTTTCGAAAATAGCAGACATTCCGAAAGAAAAAGAAAGGATTAGTTTTTTCATTGAAAAATAGGGGACATTTCCAAAAAGAAACAAAGAATTACGCTTTTGATACAAAAATAGCAAACTTCCCCAAAAGAAAATATAGGATGAGGATTTTGATTCAAAATAGTAGACATTCCAAAATGACAAGAAATGATTATAGTTTTGATTGAACAATCGGAGCCATTCATAAAAAAAAAAACATAGGATTAGGTTTCTGATTTAAAAATAGGAGACATTACTATAAGAAAACAAGAGATTAGGATTTTGAATGAAAAATAAGAGACATTACTAAAATAAAACATAGGATTAGGATTTTTTTTCAGAAATAGTAGACATTCCTAAAATTAAACATAAGATTAGAGTTTTGATTGAAAAATATGAGACATTTAGAAAAGAAAACATAGGATTATGGTTTTGATCAAACAATAGGAGGCATATCAAAAAAAAGTTATGATTGGGGTCTTGATTAAAAAATAACAGACATTCCCAAAAGAAAACATAAGATTACGGTTTTGATTGAAAAATAGGAGACATTACTATAAGAAAACATAGGATTAGGGTCTTGATTGAAAAATAGTAGATATTCCGAAAAGAAAAAACATAGGATTAGGGTTTTGATTGAAAAATATGAGACATTACAAGAAGAAAACATAGAATTAGGGTTTTAATTCAAAAATAGTATACATTCCAAAAAGAAAATAACGGATTAGGGTTTTAATTAAAAAAAGGAGATATTCCAAAAAGAAAACAAAGGATTAGGGTTTTGATTGAAAGACAGGTGATACTCCTAGAAGAAATCAAAGGATTAGGGTATTGGTTCAAAAATGAAAAATAGGACACATCCCAAAAAGAAAATATATGTTTAAGGTTTTGATTGAAAGATAGGAGACATTCTGACAAGAAAATATAGGATTAGTGTTTTGATTAAAAAATAGGAACCATTCAGAAAAAAAAACAAAGGATTAGGCTTTTAATTTAAAAATATGAGACATTGCGAAAAGAAAACATCATATTAAGGTTTTGATAAAAATTAGCATACATTACCAAAACAAAATATAGGACTAGGGTTCTGATTAAAAAAAATAAGACATTCCAAAACGAAAACAAAGGATTCTTCTTTTGATTCAAAATTATAATAGGACCCATTCCAAAAGGAAAAACATAGGGATTATTGTTTTGCTAAAAATAGGGAGAAAACACGAAAAAGAAAATAGAGGACAAGGATTAGGGTTTTTATTCAAAAATAGGAAGTGTTATGAAAATAAAACATAGGATTAACTTTTTGATTGAATGATAGGAAACCTTGCGAAAAGAAAATATAGGAATAGAGTTTTGATTCAAATATAGTAGGCATTCCGGGAAAAAAAACATATTATTAGGGTTTTGATTCAATAAAAGGAGACATTCAAAAACAACAAACATACCCAAAAGAAAAAATAAGATTAGGGTTTTGATTCAAAAATTGGAAGAATTTTGAACAGTAAACATAGTATTAGAATTTTTATTCAAAAATAGCAGCCATTATGAAAAGAAAACATATGATTAGCTTTTTGATACAAATATAGTAGGCATTCCGAAAATAAAACATAGGATTAGGGTTTTGATTGAAAAATAGAAGACATTACAATATGAAAATATATTATTAGGGTTTTTATTAAAAAATAGTAGACATTACTAAAAGAAAATATCGGTTTAGTGTTTTGAATGAAAATAGGAGACATTACTATAAGAAAACATAGTATTAGGGCTTTGATTCAGAAGTAGTAGACATTGCTAAAATAAAAAGTAGTGTTATGATTTTGATAGAAAAATATGAGACATTTCTAAAAGAAAACATAGGATTACTGTTTTGATTTTAAAATAGGAGACATTATCAATTGAAAATATAAGATTAATGTTTTGATTGAGAATAGGAGGCATTCCAAAAAGAACTTCGGATTAAGGTATGGATTGAAAAATATGAAATATTATGAAAATAAAACATAATATTATTGTTTTGATTAAAAAATAGCAGACATTTCAAAAAAGAAAACTTAGGATTATGGTTTTGATTCTAAAATAGCTAACATTCCCAAAATGAAAACAAAAATATTAGGGGTTTTGATTCAAAACTAAAAATAGGAGACATTAAGAAAAAAGAAAAACATAGGATCTCAAGATTTGTTTGCAAAATAGAGACATTCAAAACATGTAAAAACATATGATCGTAGTTTGGATCTCAAAAATTGAAAATTTGTAACATTTCAAAAAGGAAACATAGGATTAGGGTTTTGTTGCAAAAATACTAAACATTCACTAAAGAAAACACAGGATTAGGGTTTTGATTGAAAAAATAGGAGCCATTAAGAAAAGAAAACATAAGATTTTTGTTTTGATTGAATGATAGGAGATATTTAGGCATTCCAAAAAGTAAACACAGGATTAGGGTTTTGATTTAAAAAATAGGAGACATTACTATAAGAACACATAGAATTAGCGGTTTGATTTAAAAGTAGGAGGCATTCTAGAAAGAAAAACTTTGGATTAGGGTTTTATTGAAAAATATGAGACATTCCCAAAGAAAACATAGTATTAGTATTTTGATTTAAAAATAGGAGGCATTACGAAAAGATAACAATATATTAGTGTTTTGATTTAAAAATAGTAGACATTAAGAAAAGGAAACATATGATTCGGGTTTTGATTGAAATATAGGAGACCTTATGAAAGGAAAACATATTATTAGGGTTTTGATTAAAATTTGCAAACAATGACAAATCTTATTTTTAATGAAAACATAAGATTTGGGTTTTGATTCAAAATAATAAGACATTCCAAAAAAAATAGAATTAGAGTTTTGATTGAAAAATATGAAACATTATGAAGATAAAACTTATGATAAGGGTTTTGATTTAAATCTGAAAAAATAGGACACATTCAGAAAAGAAAACAAATAATTAGAGCTTTTTGATTATAAGAGGACATTACCAATGAAAACATTGGATTAGGGTTTCAATTCAAAAATAGAAGACATTCAAAAGTTAGAAAACGAAGAATTAGGGTTTTGATTGAAAAATAAAATTAGTAGACACCCCGAAAGTAAGACATAGGGTTGGGGTCTCAATTCAAAAAGAAAAATAGTGAGACATTGATAAAAACATAAAATTAGGGTTTTGATTTAAATAAAGTAGACATTTTCAAAATAAAAGTTCGGATTAAAGTTTCAATTAAAACCACAGAAAGCAAACATACTTTAAAAAGAAAACATAGGATTAGCTTTTTAAATCAAAAACAAAAATATGAGTCACTCCGAAAGAGTTTTTGATTCAAGACTTGAAGACACACCCAAGAAAACATAATACCATTACGTATAGAAACCTCAAATTTAGGTGAGCATTCCGGTGAAAGAGAAAAAGGATTAGTGGTTTTAGTTGAAAATAGGGAGACATGTCCAAAAGAAAATATAAGATTCGTTTTGACAAAATATATAAAAGACAAATAAAGAATGTTTTCATTCTCGAAACTAAAAAAGAAAGAAAGAAATATAAGATTAAATTCTCAATATATAAAATGAAAGACATTCAAAAGAAATAGATTAGGGAATGATCAGTGGAGACAATGGAAAGGAATATTAAAAGAGAGCCATTTGGCAGCATTGGATTAGGGTTTTGATTTAAAACTAGAAACATTACTAGAAGAAAATATAATACTAGCCTCATTCAAAAATAGAAAATGCGGAAAGAAAACAAAGGATTAGAGATTTGATTTTAAAAAAATTGACATTTCCAAAATAAAACATATGGTGATTTAGGTTTAATTTGAATGATAGGGTATCATTCTTTAAATGAAAACAAAACAGAAGATTATGATTTGATTCAAAAAATAAGGAGGCATTATGAAAAGAGTAAAAGAAATATAAAGAATTCCCAAAACAAAAAATAGGATTAGATTTCAATTAATAAAATGAAAGAAAAGAAATAGTAAGGATTAGGGGTTTTGATTCAAAAAAAAAGGACACATTACAAAAAGAAAACTTAGATTAGGGTCTTGAATTTGTTTATATATTGAAAAGAAAAGAACAGTTAGAAAAGGATGAAAGCAGATGTCAAAACATAGGATTAAAGAGATTCCGACTAAAACAAAATTGGGAGAATATCCAAAATCAGCATAGATTAGAGTTTTCATCTTAAAGTATGCATTTCCCGTTACAAGAGATTAGCTCACTTAAAAATAGTGCATTTTAGAAAAAGATTAGGCTTCATCTGTTAGGACATATCTGCAAAGAAACACAGGATTATTGAGAAAGAGATACTGAAGAATAGATTATATCAAGAAAAGAAAACATAGAGAATTGTTTTAATTAAAAATTAGAGACATTAAAATAAGAAACAGTAGGATTGGGATTTTGATTAAAGAATACAGGCATTCGCAGCAAAACGAATATTAAGTTTTGATTAAAAATAAAAAGTATTCCAAATAATAAAAACTTTAGTATTCAGCTTTTGATTAAAAAATATAATATTTGAAAGAAAACACACGATTATTATTTTGATTTAGAAATGAAAGGGGATGATACTTATTAGGGTTTTGATGTAAAAATGGTGTTCTGAGAAGGAATAATAGGACAGGGGTTTTCGAATGAAATTAAAATTTATGGAGTTGTAACCAAAATGAAATACAAGGATTAGGATTGTGCCAAGGCTGAGAGGAGTGTGTCTAAAAGAAAACATAAGATTAGGGTTTTATCAAAAACAGAGACATTGCAGCGTTGATTACGGCGTTGGGCATTCAAAAATGAGACATTCTGCAAAAGGTAAAATTATGGTTGACAAAAACTTGGCAAGACATGGTGAAGTCTTTGATTGTATATGTATTGATTGCGTATGAAACATTATATAGAAAACATACAATTGTTGTTTTGATTAAATGAACAAATATCAAAAACAAAATAGCGTGATTATGCTTGACCAAAATAGGGGAGGCAGCTGCAAAAGGTTACAGATTAAATGAATTGATGTATTAGAGATTTAAAATGAAATGAGTATGAAGGGTTTTAACGAAAATATGAGACATTACTAGTAAAGGTTAGATGGGGTTTTGATCTGTAAAATCAGGCAGACATTTACGGTGTTGTTTAAGGATTATGGTTTCGACAAGAGTGTAATTTCAGTATAAAACATAGGATGAGATTATCCTAAAAATGAAAGTTTAACTCAAACGAAAACATAAGGATTAGGGTTTTTATTAAAAAGGAAACATTATCAGAAGAAAAACCTAGAATTATGGCTTGATTTCAAAATAGTATATTTTAAAAGAAACATAAGATTCTGGTTTATTGAGTCATATATATTTTGAAAAGAAAAAATAGGATTAGGTTTTGATTCAAAAAAGGAGACATTACTATAAGAAAATAGATGAAGTGTTACAAAAACAAAAAAATGTGGGCATTTCCAAATGAAAACAGTGATTCATTTTCATTAAAATAGCCGACAAGCCTGGAAGAAAACATAAGATTATGATTTTGATTAAAGAGGAGGATTCCAAAAATAAACATAGGATTAGGATTTTTTGTCTGGGCATGCCCAAAATTAAAACAAGATTAGGGTTTTAATTGAAACATATGATACATTTCAAAAAGAAAATATACGATTCGGGTGTTGATTGAAAGAACGGATCGGGCAGAATGTTACAGTTGGGAATGTTCCATGCCGCAATATGAGACATACTTTGAAAAGAAAACATGGTACTGAAGACAGGTCAATGAAAAATAGGAGACATACCAGAAAACAAAGGATTAGGGGTTTTGAATAAAAAATCAGGCATTCTAAAAGATTGGTTTTGATCGAAAATTAAGATATTTAAAAAGAAATATGCTGAAATTTGATTGAAAATTGGAGACATTATCAAAAACATATTATTAGGGTTGATTGAAACCAAAAAATAGGTTACATTTCCAAAGAAAACATAATGATGAAGCCTTGATCTCAAACTAAAAAATAGGATACATTGTGAAAAAAACATAGGGATTAGTGTTTTGATTTCGAAAATATGAGACATGCAAAAAGAAAATATAGGTTAGGTTTTTATTCAAAATGTATAAATAGGGAGATGAAAAGAAAACATATTATTTGTTTTGATTAAATGATAGGATACATATCAAAAACAGAGAATTCAAGGTATTGATTAAATATATAGAAATTTAAAGAAGAAAGAATAAGGTATTGATTCCGTGTGTGAAATACTCAAAAGAGAAACAAAGGATTAGTGGCCATCCAAAACTAAAAAAATAGGTCACTTCCAAAAGATAACATAGGGACAGGCTCGATTCAACCATGGAGAAACAGAGATATTGCCATTAAGAATAGGTTTTGATTCAAACCCAAATATAGAGGATATTGAAGGAAAAGGAAATATGCATCTGGTTTTGATTAATAGATAGACATTACGAAATGATAACAAAGGATTTGCAAAGCTCAAGGATAATATTAGTTTTGATCAAGAACATATATATTCTAAAACAAAGCATTAGGGTTTGATCTGGAAGCTGAGTCGATTATGAAAAACAGGGATTAGTGTTTTGACTGAAAAATGAGACATTACTATACAAAACATAGGATTACGTGTCTTAATTCAAAAATAGTAGACATTCTAAAAAAGGAAAAAATGATAATATTATTGTTTTGATTGAAGAATATAAGATACTTAAAAAAGAAAAAATAGGAGTTTAGAAGTTTTGATTAAAAAGGAGGTAATAATATGAAACACATATATCATAATAGATTTTATCGAAACCGTGAATATCAAAAGTAAATATAGGACTTAGTGTTTTGATTCAAAAACATAAGCATTCCAATACAAAGAAAAACATATGGATTCATATTTTGATTCAAAATAGTCGGCACTCTCAAACAAACATAGTATTCCTGTTTCGGATCAAGTATAGCCAACATTCCGGAAGACAAAACATAGATTAGGGTTTTGATTGAAATTCAATGTTAATACGATATGGGGAAAAACATTGATTATGGCTTCGTTTTAAAAATATGGCCCCAAAGAAAAAAACATTAGGCTCGATCTGCAGAGCTATTCGAAGAATGTTGTGCGGATTAGGGTTTTAATCGTAAAACTAAGAAGAGGGAGACATTACTATTAGAAATGACAAGATAGGTCTTGATTCAAATCAAATAGATGATGAGCGCTAAAAGGAAAACATAGCATCTGTGTTTTGATTGGATGATGCATATATTACAAAAGTAAATAGTCGGATTAATGTTTCTAAGGATAATATTAGGTTTTGAATTTTCAGTTAAAACATGATACTTCTAATAACAAAGAGGTCAGGATTTTGATTCAGCCATTGCCGCGACAACAACCCCGTGCCATTTTGTGATCCTGTGCGCAATCGATATGCAGCGGGCACCTTGGCTACCGCCCCTAGGACTGGCTGGCTTCAAAGGCATCATTGCGTTCCTAATGCTTAATGAGTCAGGAGATCCTGCCACTCTGTCCAAACCCGAGGTCAACAGCTTAGATTCAATTTTAATACTAATGGAGAAATTATTTATCCTCAAACTCATAATAGAGGCATACAGTCAGGGCCCAAGATAATCCTGCCCCTGAAGGAAGGAGGGGGACGAACCTTGGGCCCAGTAGCACTTGAATGTTCCTGTATAATGGGTGATTAACAACATCTTCTACACAAGCCAAGTAATCTGCTTCACAAATCTGAGTTCCTCTCTTTAGCATTTCACCCATTCCACTGTGAAATAATCTTGAAACATGGAGATAGGTGATAAATCACACTAGAGGGGTGCGACGTCTGCCACTGACCACCCTCCAAACTTTCCACTCTCTAGCATTGTTCAACCCTCATGGTGTGTCACTCATCCAAGCATACTATAATTTCGTGTCCCTAGTGTTACCTTATGAAACCATTCAATGCTAGTCTGATTAGGTCTCACAATTACATATCACCATGGAAAACATAATAAAAGGTCAACAAAACAACATCCTAGGCTTTGCCAAGTCCACCACCCACTAGGGGCTTACAGCAATGAAGTAAAACCTAACAGAATGAAATTCAAAGTAAAAAACACATAACCATATGAAAACCCATCAGATTCATGTCATGGTCTCGGAAATGCCTTTTCATCCCTCCCAAAGGTACTCTTTTGTCAAGCTCTGTGCAACACCTCACCGGACTGTGCCTGCTGAAAGCTCTCTAAATAACTATCTAAAAAGAAACAAGAAGTTTCGTC
>NW_024088580.1:0-879 GCF_009730915.1 Dioscorea cayenensis subsp. rotundata | reverse complement strand
AAAGTTGGTAACGAAACACCTCAAAAGCCGCAAAGACCTCCTCTCCAAACCCTAGCCGTCTCACCCCTCAAGGGCCGCACAAAAGATGAGAAAGAATAGGGCAAAATGGCTATTTATAGGTCTTAGACCGCATCTGTCACGTGCCCCCATGCGCCCATGTGGATTTTCCACACACCCGCGTGGGCTACAAGAATTTCCACGTGGGCGCGTGAACAGTAATTTTGCTATAGTACTGCTATAGTAAAATTACTACAGTGTTTTGTTACACTACTTTTCACAAAAACACCGTCCAAACACTCTTCTCTTGAGGCCACATGTCTGGGCACACGTCCATGTGGTAGGCTATAAAACTTTTCTTCATCGACGTATCTTTGAGAGGTCTTGCAATCATCACAAAGAGAAGGAACATGAAGATGTGGCTGCCTCTGTGCCTTTCCAACTAGTGAATTTACTTGAATCTTCTTGGAAGTTGGCACACATCTCCATGTTTATAAACTCCTCTCATGTCTTGGTCTTTGAATTGAACAAGAACTCCCAACATTGTGTCTTTATAGCCTATCTTTGCTTCCTTTTTACTCTTCAAGGCATTTACAACCTATATGCATAAAAGAACACCAAATACACAATATGAGATAGAAACCATGGTAAAAATGATGCTTAATGCATGTAAACCATATATAAAAATATGTCTACTCAAGCACTTATCATCTAGCATAATAAAAAAGTGTTCTCTGTTGCTCATTCTATTCTGCCATATAATCTGACCCTTGACTTTCCTCTTCAACTCGGATTGACTGTTCTTGTATAGGTTCTTTTCCCCTTCTTCTAATTGTTCACTCAAGCTCAGGATCTCCTTCAAGAATTTGTAAAGGGTTCCCA
>NW_024088579.1:0-777 GCF_009730915.1 Dioscorea cayenensis subsp. rotundata | reverse complement strand
CGATTGCAACGATGTCCCCTAGTGAATGGTGAGTGGCAGTTATAGCACAGGCCACATTCGTACCGGGCCACCATCTCGGCAGGTGTAAGCCTCTTGATGGGAAAAAGAGTGGCCAGAGCTGGTCATAGAGGAATAGAAGGTCCTCGGGCAGGCAAAGCCGGTAAAGCCAGCCGAATAAGGACCCAAGGAACTCCTGGAGTGAACCTCGCTGCATTGTATTTATCCTCCACTAACTTGGCCATGCCCATAGCATCTTGAAGAGTCTGAGGCTTCCACATGTAGAGCTCGCGCTGTATGTCATCACGAAGACCTGATAAGAAGCAGTTGAGAAGGCTGCTGGAGCTCAAAGGTGGAATCCGAGTTGAGAGGCTTTCGAACTCTATCATGTAAGCGTCAACAGTGGTCCATTGCTTAAGTTTGAATAAGCGAGCCTCGCGGTTGATGAATGAAGAGGGTCCAAATTGTAACTTAGCCTGACGAGCAAATGCTTCCCAAGTAGGAAGTTGGTTCATGGAAGCGAGCCAGAGGTACCATTGCAGAGTGGTACCGGTCATGTAAAACGCCGTGATGTGCATTTTCTAGTCCTCTGGAATCACATGGAACATGAAGAAATGCTCAATTTGAAAGATTTATGAGAGTACCTGGTCTCCCATGAAGAGAGGGATCTCGAGCTTTAGCAGCCTCCCTGCTCGTGAGGTAGAGGAAGTCAGCTTGGTTGGGATGAGAGCCAAGGTGGGAGGTGATGTGGGAGCCCGGTAATAACGAGGGTAGTGGCGC
>NW_024088578.1:0-78732 GCF_009730915.1 Dioscorea cayenensis subsp. rotundata | reverse complement strand
TTGTTCGGCTACAATACCATGCGCCGTGCTACTCTACTCTATAGTATAAACAACCACTTATCCTTTGGGAATAGAGATATTAGGAATAGTAAAAGGCTTTTGTTAATTTAGCCATTTTCCCTTTATTGTTTCTTAATTATTATCTTAAATTCTATTGAGGAATCTTATTCATGTTATCTTCTCATTATTTAGGATTGGTTTATGACATGAGGGTAATCCATCGAATAAATCGACAACAGAAATTGAGTATTGGTTTTGTAGAAAGTTGTGAGAACAAGTATATAATCAAGATTAGTCTAGATCTAAGATTGAAATAAAAGAATTATAAGAGATGGCTGGGTAGAATGAGGTATAGAGAATACTTTTAGATTATGCTATATTGCTCATATTTGGTACACAATCAAAGCATTGTTAGACTAAGCGGCTAACAATAATTTTTGAGTTTAAGCCGACATTTATTTAGATGACTCAACAATCGTACGGTTTAACAGTTATCAAATGAGACCCTAATAGCTATATCATGAACTTATTTGTGGTGTGTGTGACATAGTCAAGATTATTGAAGTTTTGGATGACACCATCTATTAAGGGTTATCCTTTTTCTTCAAAGGTTCGAACCAAAGCAATGGCTCAATCACTCCCATGAGCTTCTTTTCTGCGTGGGAGCAAGTTGTTGAGCATTCGATAAGTGCTTGCATGCGATATGAATCGCGAAGAGTTCTTTCCTTGTGTTGAGCATTACTTTTCTCGGGTTTTTACACTAATATATTGTTTTATGTTACTTTCGTGCAGGTAGGGGTTTGTGAGGCCGAGCATGAAGGACCAATCACGGATCATAATGCACCGATTGAGGAAATCTTGACTAAGGTTCAATAGCGAAGACATGGAGTCGTATGTGAGATGCTAGAGTGTGTGCCAACCTCCTCGTATTTGAGTTAGTACAACAATTTTGGAGGCACACAGGCGGTCTCACTCAAGCATTCGACTTATGCACATAGAACAAGATCTCAATGACTTGTTCGTCATTAAAAGTAACAAAGCGATCCGCGGCGTGAATGTGTGCTGTTTTGCATCACCTCGATGAAAGTATGGATTAGAAGTATTTTTAGGCGAATCTTGTAGCGAGCAATGTAGTAAAGAAATCGCGTAACAACAACATTCGCAGTAGGCGGAAATCCGCAATTCCAGAGAATCCACCGAGTGTGTGAAATTACCCATGCGGGTGTGGAAATTCCCGCGAGTGTGTAAAAATCCACGAGGACCGTGTAGATGCCAGATTCGCCCTATTTAAAGCCGTTTGAGTCCAGTTTCAACATTCTTTTCTCCATCTTTTCCCCAACTTGAGAGGGTTTTGGCTAGGGTTTGAGGTTATTGGCTAAGGTTTTGGAGAGGTTCTATGGCTCGACGTCGTCATTCCTTTAGAAGAAGGTTGGTAGGGGGAGCTTAGTCGGGGAATTGTATCCTATCACGGACAAGGGAATCCTTGGATAGCGAGTAGAGGACTTTCCACAAGACCATTGACCACGACTATCGAGGGGCTTCTCTATGGTTCATTGCTTTTTACATTCTATTTCTTTTGATTGTACTTAGCTCCATGAGGCTAAACCCCTAGTGGGTACTTGGGTATTTGTGAACCCTAGGATCTATTTGTTTCATTGAATCTCTTTATTATGAGTTTTCAATTAATTGATGTTTGTTGTAGGTTCTAACCTTGAATGCTTGATTGTATGAACATTTCCCTAGAGTGACACTAGGGTTGAGTTCTTCTTGGTAACAGCACTAGTGGTAAGTGGCACCTGCAGGTGTTACTAGGGTTGGAAAGGGTTGAGAGGTGAGTCGAGATGCACGAGGCGTCCCTTTCCCCTCCGGCGTGATAGATTCTACCTCGTTCCTCGGGGTTCTTTGCGGGTGCAGCGGGTGAAGCGTTGGCGTGATCTTAGTATCTAAGGCTTAATCATGGTTAGGGACCTCCCACACCTAGACCAAGGTTGGGTCTATTCGATGCCGAGGTTGAGAGGTTATCAATGTCTCTCCTCGGGGACATGTATAGAGTTAGAGCATAGTTGACCTTAGATTTGGGACTATGTATTTAAGTTCCATGACTCACCATTGCATCGATTAGGAATCATAATAGGGGTTCTTGAACTTGAAACAATTGTCCCTAGGTGGAGCATTATCCGGTACCCCATCTTTATCGATTGCCTTACCTCCTCCTTTTACTGTGCTTTCTTACTACGTTGTTTTTACTTTTTGAGGGTGAATCGATTGTCACACTTATCCTACTAATCTTTCACATAGCTAAAGAAGCCCGGTTAAGTGTTTTATTCGTACTCCCTATGGATTCCATACTCCGTTCATCCGGGATTATTACTTCGCAAACCGTGCACTTACAGGGATATCGTAAGGGGATCGCGTCAGAGTTTTGGCGCCGTTGCCGGGAGTAGGTGTTTAGAGATACTTTTACGCCGTTTTCTTACAGCTATTTACCATTCACTCTACTTTCACTTTCTTATTCTTCCATCATTCTCATTTTGTTTTCTTTTCGTAGGTATCTTACTTTTTCTTGCAGAAGCTTAAATGATGATTGATCCACTCGTTGCATCTATATTTTCAAGTCGAGAACATCGGGTAAAAATTTGTAAATTATGCCTTCACGACAACAAAGCATTACATGTTACAGCGTATCATCTAATTGAAGTGGGCCAAACTTATTATGGAATAATCTTTGGACAACATTAGGGAGGCATCTCAAGAGGAATGTCACAAGGATGAGATACTCGGAGAGGATGCACTTGAGTTACAAAAGAGTATTAGCTAACTTTATTGAAGCATCCGATATACGCATCCAAAATATGGAACCACTGCGAAGATGTCATGAAAACCTCCTATAAAAACCTTGAGCATCAATTAGGAGGGATACTTGACACACTCTCCAAGGAATAACAAGTATTTGAACAAGCAAGTCAAGTTCCTTATATAGAAGATGTGGTAGTGAATGACAATGAAGAAGTGGGGCGGAGCAGGTATGATATTGTCGAGATTGAGGAGGGATACATGAAGAACCGTTCATTCAATGTGATGATTGTTTGAGTGGAGCAGGTATGTTTGTGAGCAGGAAAGTAATGATGCAAGGAGGTTGTGCAAAGGCAGTTGCTTCAAGTTGAAATTGAGTAGAAGCAACCCCTAAGGTAATGGAACGCGCATCTCTTTGGGATTGATCAATTCATAAAGTGCAAGAAGAAGTGGCTTTGGAAGAAGATGTGGGTAGGAGATTGAAGCCATCCAATGACCCACTGAGCCTTTAAGCTTGGACAATTCCAACACAAAATTGTTTTCCTTGGAGGCCAAGGTAGGATGGTTTGGACTCTCCAACAAATATTCACCCTAGCAAGCAATTTTTGGTTTAAGGGAAGTAGCTTCGCCACAATGTCTAGTCAGGGAGGAACATACTCTTTTCAAGCCTCCATAAGATATAAACAAGAGGTAGTGAAATAAGCTTAGTGACGTAAAACAAAGCGCTTCTTGGGAGGCAACCCAAGTATTCTTGTTTTCTAGTGTCTAGTTTAGTGCTTGCATGAATAAGAGCTTGAGTGTTGGTGTTTTGGTTCTTACTAGTGCCATTACTATAGCTTTTCTTGTGCACCGATTGGTGTTATCTTGTGCTTTCATGTGTGTTTTTGGTGAAGTTTTTGGTCATTTGAGCTATTTCTCATGTGCACTGGTAAAACTTGCATATTAGGGCAGGCTCGTGTGTGTAAACATGTTTAGAAATTTTCTACGAGCATTTGTAGAATTTTCTAAGGCATCGAGGAGCACGCGGGCGGTGTGGAATTTTCACATGCCGGGTGGTTCTGATGAGCTCATCGGAGGCACAGGAGCGTCGACAGTGCTCACAGTCGAGCGACCATCCGATTTTCACGCTTGAGTGGGTGGTTTCCTACAGACGTCTGAGATTCTGCAGAGTGGCAGATTATCCAGGGCACACAGGTGAACTGGCCCCTATGGGTGACCTTGTGAAAATCGCGGGCGTGGGTAATTTCACATGCGCGTCTCTGAGTCTGGAGGGCTCTCTCTCCACTCCCGAGAGACACAAGAGCGCGTTTGCCCTGCCAGTTGGGCACAGTGATGTCCATGCCCGTGTGGAATTTTACGCAGGCGTGGGACTACTTATAGAGATCTTCTCGGGTGCATTTGAGGTCCACGAGGGCATGCATGCATACGTGGGTGAGCCATGGGCATGGGTAATTTCCACATGCCGCGTGTGGATGTCTGAAAATGCTAGAACGCGGGTTTTCTTTAAAATCTTTTAGAGCCTTTTTCTTCATCTTTTTCCTTCTCACGCGTTTTGAGAACATCCCTTGCTCTCTCGACCTCTCCGCGGTCGTTTTAGAGGTTGTTATGGGAGTTTTTCGGTGTTTTCTAGTCTTTCAATCTCATTTGTTGGTAAGCTTCTCTTTCTCTTTTCTTTTGCCAATCTCCATTTTATTTTACTGACACCGGTGTCATCTTCACATGTGGAAGCTTGAGATGTACTAACTATTGACACCCGACACTTGAGGCGTCTTTTTACCTTCTTTGTTCTTATTTTTCATTTTATTTTACGCATTTTATTTTGGTTGTATACTCGAGAAAGAGTTTTGGATTACGAGTTTTATTATCATTGTTATCTCGAGTTGTATTCATTGCTTTATCTTTGTATACTCAGGTTGTTTTGTTTATTAGCTTCTTTGAACCCCCTGGTGTAATGATCGTGGGATGATCTTGTCATCATGGGGAATTGAGATCTCTGTCATGGAGCACGGCCAAGGTGCTTGGCACTTTTCCCATGTGAGCTTCACAACCCGATCGGAACATTACTCCCAAGGACTTAGCTCCCATCAAGCAGCGACACTGGCAGCGGGCGGTGTTTTGATTGCTTCTTCCACATTATTCTTCATTGATATACATTTATGGTGAGCTTGCATGTTTACGTGGGACAATTTACAACAAGTGGGGGGTTTCATAGTGCATATCTTTTATAATAGTTTTGATTGTTATACATGCTCACATAGCCAGTCGGTTCACCTGTAGTTGCGATGATTGTATTCTTGAGTTTGGGAGAATTTTTAATATTGAATATCTTCATGCTCTAGTTTTTATTTGAATTTTTAGGAATTTTTGCCGAGTGCATTCGGTGCACTATTCACTCTTTAAACTCTATTGTAAACTCATGTTCGATGTTAAAGGGACTAGTTATAGTTGTTTCTTGTGTTAGAGTTTGAGATGAATGATGAATGACAAGGTCCCCATAGCGTATATCCATAAGTGCAGGTTTGTCGAAGTTATAATCAGTACTCACAATAAACATCAATTTATTGAAAGCATAATAAAGGTTCAAAGAAACAAATACATCCTAGGGTTCACTATACCAGTACCCACTAGGGAGTTTAGCTCTCCATGGAGCTAAGTACAATCAAAGAAATAGAATGTAAAAAGCAATGAATCCATAAAGAAACCCCTCGATAGTCAGTGTCGATGGTCTTGTGGAAGAGTCCTCTACTAAAGTAGTCGCGGATTCCCTCATCCAGTATAGAGATACGCCTCGGCAGAGCTCCCCACTGCAACCTTCTTCCTAAGGAATGGCGATGCTAGAGCCGTAGAACCTCTCCCAACACCATAGCCATAGCCCCTCGAAACCCTAGTGAAGCCCTCTCTCAAGTTGGGGAAAGATGGAGAAAAGAATACCAAGTCGGGGCTGATTCGGCTTTAAATAGGGCTAGAATCGAGCGACTACAGGCAGTGGATGCTCCACGCACCGTGTAAATTCCACAGCAGAGGGTGTATAATTTCCACATGCGTGTGGATTCTGTTTCTCTGGTTTCTTGGCGGTGTGAGCAGTCTTTGCTACGATCTTTGCTACGAGTGCTATGCTACGATGTTCGCCACAGTAGCTTCCCGATTCCATACTTTCGCCGGGGTAGCATAAGCGGGCACTACGTTCGTATCGTGGATCACTTGCTTCTTCAATGGTGTACACGTTGGTGGAGCTCTTGTTCTGTGTGCATAGGTCGAAATGCTCGAATGTGACTGCCTTTGTGCCTCTCCAAATGGATGTGCCCACTCAAATACGAGGAGGTTGGCACACACTCTAGCATCTCACACCTGACCTATGTCTTCGCGTTTGAACCTTAGCAAGATTTCGTCCAAAATTGGTGCATTATGATCCACATTGGCCTATTTCCTTCATACTCGGCCTCACAACCCTACTTGCATAAAAGTAACATAAAAACAAACATATTAGTGTAAAAGCGAGAAACATAATGCTCCGACATAAGGAATGAACGCTTCGCATTCGTATCGCTCAAGCACTTATCAATGAAAAGAAGGAACAAAATAGTTTCTTTGTTTGTTTTGAGTTTTGGGTGGAAAAGAAGGACCATAATGCAGCGATTTTTGAAGGAAATCTTGCTAAGGGTCAAAGCGAAAACATGGGGTCGGGATGTGAGATGCTGGAGTGTGTCTAACCATCTTTTGAGTTAGCACAACTCATTTGGAGGGGCACAAGCGATCACACTCAAGCATTCCCACTCGTGCACATAGAACAGATCTCCACCAACTTGTTTGTCATTAAATAAGCAAAGCGATCCCAGCGGCGTGGCGTATGCCCGTTTGCATCACCTCGATGAAGTATGGATCGGGAAAGTATTTTAAGGCCGAACGCGTGGCAAAAAGCTGCGAGCAAAAGTACCATGGCGAGCTTTGTTCACAGAGGCCAAAAATCTGATTCGAGAGAATCCTAGCGGGCTGTGAGTACTGCGCGCGTGTGGAAAGTCGACGGTCGTGTGAAAAATCCAGCATGTCGTGTAGATGCCCGATTCCGACCCTATTTAAAGCCGATTTCAACCCGATTCTCAATATTCTTTTCTCCATCTTTCGCTGAAGGGTTTACACTAGGGGTTTTGAGATTGATAAGCTAAGGTTTTAGAGAGGTTCTGTCGGCTCCGACGCATTCGCTGGAAGAAGGTTGATGAGGGAAAGCTTTCGATAGAATCCTATCTGCGGACATGAGAATCGCGGACTGACGGTGAGACTTTCCATAAGACCATCGACATGACTCTCGAGCGGCTTTCGTGGATTCATTGCTTTACCGATGTCTGCTGTTAATCGCTTAACTCCATGGAAGAGACTAAACCTGAGTGGTACTCAGCCAGTGAACCCTGGGATGTGTTGTTCATTGAGTCTCTTTATTATGGTTTCGATAATTGATGTTTGTTGATTTGCAACTGAATGCTTGATTGTATGAACATTTCCCCTAGAGTGACACTAGGGTTTGAGAGTTCTTGTTGGTAACCTTGTGAGTGAGTAACACACACGGCGTTAGACAAAACTAGGTTGGAGAGAGGGTGAGTCGGGAGGTGCAAGGCGTCCACTTTCCTCTCGGTGTGATAGATTCTACCTCCGTTCCTCGAGTTCTTTCGGCCATAATAGAGGGAATGGTCTGAGGGGCGACTCTCCACGAGGCTTAGTTGCAGCGTGCAGCAGTGAAGCGTTGAGGTGATCTTAGTATCTAGGGCTTAATAGTGGTTAGGGACCTTACACTTTGGACCAAAAGGGTTAGGTCTATAATTGGGAAGAGATTTATCACTTGGAATCCCTAGAGCTCATTGCAACTCATATTCAGTGTGAGGTTGAGAGGTTATCTAACTCTCCTCCGGGACATGTATAGAGTTAGGCATAGTTGACCTTAGATTTTGGGACTATGTATTTAAGGATTTTCACGACTCACCATTGCATTGATTAGGAAGCATAATAAAGAGGTTCTTGCATGAAACAATTGTCCTAGGCGAGCATTATCCGAGTACCCCATCTTTATCGATTGCCTTACCTCCTTCCCTTACTCGTGCTCTCTTACTTTGTTGTTTTACTTTTTGAGAATTGAATCATTGGCACACTTATCCTCTGATGTTTCACATAGCTAAGAAGCGGATAAGTGTTTTTATTCCCTACTCCCTGTGGATTCGATACCCGCTCATCCGGGATTATTACTTTGTCAAACCTGTGCACTTGCGGGATATACGCAAGGGAATCTTATCACATTCCTTGTTAGATATTTTCCCTTTAGGCTATTAATGAAGCTTTGAAATGGGATATAATCATATATCCTATTGGACACAGAATCTTTGTTCAAGACATGGAAAGGTTTAAGGATCTTCTCCATAGATGTTCACATCATAGATTCTAGGATTGGATGATTTTTCAAACATTTTACAATGGACTTAATTTGAGTGCATAGGAATTTAGTAATACTACTATAGCAGAAACCTTAAGAAATAAGACCCCAGAAACTACCCTTTAACTTATTCAAGGCATCATAATAAATAGTAATAAGTGCTTGTGTATTAGTAATGCGAAGTATTCTTTTCTTATAATGAGCATTACTTTTCTCAGATTTTATCGCTAATACATGTGTATTTGTGTTCTTTTGTGCATGTCGGGTTGTGGAGACAAGTATGGAAGAAAGAAGCCAAAAGTAGATTGTGTTTTGCACTTTGTTGATGGAATCTTGGAGTGGACAAATGTGAAGACACAAGTTGTGCTTAAAAGACATGTGAGTGTGTGCCCTAACCTCCATTGTGCTCAAGTGAATATGCAAATTGGAGGGGCACAAAGGCAGTCACACTCATGTGTTCTGACTTGTGCAATGCTAGCAAGATTGTCATCAAATGTGTTTTTATTTGAAGATGCAACGTGATCTACAGCATGGGCATCTGCCCGTTTATGTTGCCTTGATGAAAATTGTGGATTCGGGAGTATTTTGGTGGAGAATTGTTGCAGGTCACTTCAGCAATTTACTATAGCAGTTATTGTTCACATGCCGCTAAAAAACGAATTTATGCAAATTCACACGGCCGTGTGGAAATTCCACATGTCAGTGTGGATGCCCTTATTCCAACCTTCTTTAAGTAGTGATTTCAGCCCGATTTAGAGATCCTTCTTTCCATCCTTTGGCTTATCTTTTTTCATCTTTGGAGGCACCCACGGCTAGAGTTTGGAGAGGCTTTGGCTAGGCTTTTGGAGAGGTTTACGGCCTTCAAGAAAGGTGACTGGGGTAGCATCAAACTTTTTGAACCCCGATGAGATAAGTGACAAGGTACGTCAGGCTCTTGATGTTAAACAAGTGTTTCTTGGGAGGCAACCAGAGCATTCGGGGGTTTACTCTTCATTTTTTATATTCTAGGTGTTAGTTTTATCATTCTCGAAGTCATTTTCTTTGTGTTTTATTTATGTGAATAAATCCATGCTCGTATTCCTTGTATATTTTTTTCGTCATCTTTCTTGTTGTTTAATCAATAATTATGTTAAGAAACACATGTTTCTGGTGTATTTCATGCATTCGATCGAAGTTTTAGTCATTTTATTCTTGTTTGGAGGAGTCCTAAATCAATTTTTAGCCTTATTTGAAAGTTTGGAAGAAGAAACTTGAATACAAAGAAAAATACCTAACTCATATGGCCTCCATGGAGGCCACATGAGTCAAACCCGAGGGGGTTGCTTAGGGCATGTGGCCTCAATGAGGGCCGCATGGTTCGGCCAAGGCCCTTGAAGGCCTTCCCCTCCCCTACAACCTTTCTCTCTCTTCTTTTCTTTCTTCTTCACCGATTTTTCTATCTTCTTTCTAACTTATTTCTCAACCAAATCACCTCATTTCCAATCCTAAATCTCTTGCTCACTTCATTGAGACATAGATCTAGTGGTATCCTGAGGGTTTAACTCAAGTGTTCTCAAGCTTTCATCGGTAAGCTCTTTGATGCCCTAATTTTATTTTCTTCATTTTTCTTGTGTTCTTGGAGTTTTTGTATCAATGTTTTCAAGCATTTTGCTTGACTTTGGTGGTGTGATTATTGTGGTTGAGGTTTGCATTGATTTTATGTAAAATGTTTTTAATTTTCATGTTTATGGGAAGCTCTTGCAAAAATGAATAGTACCTATATGACCCACATACGGCCGTATGACCATTGTCCTTCGTGTTCTTACCAATTTCCCCCTTTTGCATCATAATTTGAATTATGTTGGATTCCTTTAAGCTTGATTAGGTTTATCTTTGTTGTAGGGATGCTCGAACATCAAGAAGCCACCTCCAAATGCCTAATAAACACAACACCAACCCCGAGGAGCCTCACTTCAAACGTGCTCATCATCAAGCAAAATACGAGATTTTAAAGACAAAACCATTTGCATATTTCGTTATATTGATTGGGGTATCTTCGGAACACTTGGATGGATGAACAAGTAAAAGGCTTTATCTCACATGATTGTTGCGACAAGTTGTTTTTGATTGATAACCCTACCTATCACCAATTAACTTTGGAGGTTTTAAGTACTTTTGAAGCACACCAAGATGACAGGGCTGTGGAAGCTAGAAGACTAGGAGACATTGGCTTTCAAGCCTTTGGAAAACCTCATGAGATGAATCATATGGAGTTTGCAAAATACTTGGGGATCTATGATGATGAGTTCATCTACACGGTACCATTTGGCCGACTATAAATAAACTTTCAATGACACATGAATGAAAACCAATATTGGATCACTTTAGTAGTTAGCAATAGTGAAGAATCCCAAAAAGCCACCCGCTTGAAGAGCTCGAGCATGAGATATATTAATGCTCTTCTCGCCGCTCTAATGTGGGCCGAAAAGGATAGTATTGGTGTGGTTACACAATCAGACTTGTATGCTATGTTTGGCATTCTTGAGCAACAACCCATTCATCTTGGACACCTTGTTGCTGTGGCTGCTCCTTCAGCGAGGCAGATGCTAAACTAGGAGCTATCTTCATAGGCCCCTCACATGATTAGGTTGATTTGTGGTATAGGTTTACTTGAGCGCACGAGGGGCATAACCATACTAGGGGATGTGGCACCCCTTGGGCCGACCACCCTACGTGTGATAGTATAGGTAGAGAGTAAGGGAAATAATTACATACTCGTGCGACACCTGGACATATGTGTAGAACTCCATTTTCTATTATCTAGTAAGTGTGTTTGACTACTCCCTAGTATTTAATCTTTGTGTTTAAAATTTTTCTTTGTAATAATGATATCCCTTTTTGCCTTGCAGGGCATTAAGGGAGTTTGGTGAGCCCCTCCACATTTAATGGGAGCCAGACCTAACATATATAGCTCGTCGTACTTTGTGTTCAGGTAATATTTTGCCACTTGAACAAGATGAACTGAGGAAGTTCATTTTCATCTTCCTCTATTGTTTTCATTGCTTATATTGCCTTGTTCTTCATGATTAGCGTACATTGAGGGCAATGTACAACACTAGGTGTGGGGATGAGTGTATTTCATGTATTAGGGCCACTAGGGTCATTGTTTACATGCTAGTGTTATCAATGATGGCTTTATTCATTCGTGTGAGATTCTTCTAGAATGGATTAATGATTGATGTGAGTTACATGCTTTTCTTGCTCTATTGAATACTATTTCACCACTAGTATTATATTGTGCACTGAAGTTTTTGTTGATACCCCTGGAATAGCCAACATGACTACTCTAACTCTCTTGTAAGCTTAACATACAACTTTGAGTACTTGTTCTTATAATACTAAGTTCTATCCTTCAATGAACTCTCAAGAACTTCTAAGTCTTGTTGAGCTAGTCCTAGTATTGTACCATGTAGAGTAGTCTAAAGAATGATCTAGGGTGAATGTGAAAAAAAAGAAAAAAAAAGTCTATGTCAATATTCCTCTTCTAATGAAGCATGAATGTTTCTATATAGAACTCTAATCGAGTAGTTGGTTAATTCTTAACCAAGCAAAGATGAATAATGATTGTTTTGATAAAGTGTAATAAAAGCAAAAACAAAAGAAACAAGAATGAGAGGCCCAAGTAATTGAGAGGAAAGACAATCAGCAGAAGTGGAGTATTCTTATAATACTCTCCCTAGAACTAATGTTTCAAGTGCAAGACCTACTATTATGCTTCCTAACTAATGCTTAATGAGTCGTGAAAATCATAAAGTACAGGGTCCCAAAACTAAGGCCAACCGTGACTAACTCTACACTATGTCCCGGTAGACAAATCGCTCAGCCTCAACACCTAACACTATACAAAGTTACATGGAGTTCTAGGGATTCCAAGTGACAAACCCTATTCCTATGTGTAGATCTAACCCTTTGGTCCAGGCGAAAGACCCCTAGTTACGCAACTAAGCCCCAGCGGAGTTCATCCTTTAGTTCTTCACTCTATCGCAACCACAAAGAACTCTAGGAATTGGAGGTAGGATAAATCACATCGGAGGGGAAAGCGAATGCTCCGCTACATCTCAACTTACCCTATCAACCCTCTCCAATCTAGCTTTGTTTAACCCTCATGACATGTCACCCATGCACAAAGGTTACCAAGATGAACTCTCAACCCTAGTGTCACTCTAAGGGAGAAATCATTCCACAAGCAATCAAGATTGAAACTTAATTAAAAATATCAATTAAGGAAGACATAATAAAAGGTCAAAGAAACATTAATATCATAGGGTTTACAAAATCCAAATACCCACTAGGGGGTTTAGCTCTCCATGGAGCAAGATACAATCAATAATGAAATTGAAAGTAAAAACAAGTAATCATAGGAAAACCCACTCAGTCTTCATGTAGATGGTCTTGTGGAGTAGCCTCTTCTTCTCCAAAGGTCCCCTTGTCTGGCCTAGGGCACACCTCGCCGGATCAGTGCCGACAAAAGCTCCCTCAATAACCTTCTTCCAAGAGAAGTACAGTGTCAAATCTGTAGGACCACTCAAAAGACTTGCCAAAAGCCTCTCAAAACCCTAGCCGACGGCCTCTCAAAAGATGAAGAAAAGTTGGAGAGAAGGGTGAAAGATTCCTCCAAAAATCGGGTTGAGTCCTTGCTTAAATAGGGATGGAATCTGTCATCCATACGCCCCTGTGGATTCTCCACATGGGCCTATGGAATTTCCACATGCCTGTGTGGATTCTCTGGAAACCATATTTTCAGCCAGTTGTGAACAGTAACTTCTACATTGTATTGTTATAGTGATTTGCTACAGTGCTCCACAAAACACTCCCAATTCCACACTTTTCATAGAGGCAACTTAAACAGGCACACGTTTATACCGTAGATCACAACTCTTCTTTGATCAAAGTTCTCATTGGTGAAGATCTTGCTATAAATACACAAGTTGAGATACACAAACGTAACTGCCTTCGTTCCCCTCCAACTCATTGTAATGACTTGAATATATAGAGGTTGGCACACATTTACGTATCTTAGAGCCCACTTGTGTTTTCGCGTTTGTTCCTTCCAAGATTCCACCAAATAGTGTGTTCACAAGACTTTTGGTTTATTTTCTTAATACTTAGCTTCATAATCCTAAATGCGCAAAAGAACACAAATACACATGTATTAGTACTTAAACCTAATAAAAGTAATGCTCATTGTAAGGAAACAATACTTCATATTCTTAACACACAAGCCCTTATCAAACTCTCCCACACTTAAGCTTTTGTTTGTCCTCAAGCAAAACTAAAACATTGAAGCATAAAAGAAGAAAAAATTGAAAGTGCTTGGCCTTAGGTTCATTAAAGCATGCAATGAGAGCATTCTACAAGAAAGGGAACTTTCAACACCAAATGCGGAAAATCAGTGCTCTAGCTAAAAACTTGAATAAAAAAGGACAACAAACCCCACATCATGTAAGTGTGTGTAAACTCACTCAAGTAAACCCAAAGTATACTCCTCAAAGTTCTAAGTATAAGGGACTTATTTATCTACAAGCATAATAAAACAAAAGGATGGTAGTAGCTTCACACATCCTCTAAGGTAGCCCTTTCTGTAGTGGCCGCTAAGGTGGCTTTCACACTTTCGAGGTGGTATCTCTTTCTACCGGGGTGGTAGCTTTCACTCATCCCATGAGATTACTCTTTCTCTCATTAGGGCATAACTAGTACCTAACTTATGAGAGTAGCTTCATACTTCAAAGGTGGTAGCTTTTTCCACCCCCAATGCATAATTAAACAATCTATTTTTTTCTTTCTTCTCGTTTTCCATTTTTTTGGCAAAATAGAACAAGAAACAAAACAAATTAGTCCCTTAAATATAGAACTTGAGTTTCCAAAAGAGTTTCGTATGTGAGTATTGCACAAATATTAATCAGGCAAAAATTCCTAGAAATTCAAGTAAAAACTAGAGCATGAGAACATCCAATGTTAAAATTTCTCCTAAACTAAATAATACAAATATTGTAACTAAGGTGAATCGCCATTGGCTACGTGAGCATGTATGTCTGATAAGTGCTTGTGTGTTAAGAATGCGAAGTATTCTTTCCTTACGATGAGCATTACTTTTATCAGGTTTAAGCGCTAATACATGTGTATTAGTGTTCTTTTGCGCATGTAGGGTTGTGAAGCTAAGTATTAAGAAAAGAAGCCAAAAGTAGATCGTGAACGCACTGTTCGGTGGAATCTTGGAAGGAACAAATGCGAAGACACAAGTGGGACTTCAGGATACGTGAATGTGTGCCAACCTCCATGAATTCAAGTCATTACAATGAGTTGGAGGGGCACAAAGGCAGTCACATTTGCGTATCCTGACTTGTGCATTGATAACAAGATATTCACTAACGAAGCCTTTGATTGAAGAAGAGTTGCGATCTACGACATAAACGTGTGCCCGATTATGTTGCCTCAATAAAAAGTGTGGAATTAGGAGTGTTTTGACCGAGTATTGTAGCAGGTTACTGTAGTGAAACAATACAACAAGTAATGTAGCAATTACTGTTCACAGCCGGCCGAAAACACAATTTCTAGAGAATCCACATGTGCGTGTGGAAATTTCACAGGCCCGTGTGGCAGATCCACGGGGGCGTGTGGATCCCCAATTCCAACCCTATTTAAGCCGCGATTCAGCCTAATTTTGGGGATCTTTTTCCCCTCTTCTCTTCCACTTTTCTTCATCGTTTGGGAAGCCATCAGCTAGGGTTTGGAGAGGCTTTTGGCAAGTCTTCGGAGTGGTTTGAGGGATTTGACACCGTGATTTGCTTAGAAGAAGGTTATTGGGGGAGCTTTCGTCGACATTGATCCGGCCAGGTGTGCCCTAAGTTTGACAAGGGGACGTTTGGAGAAGATTTGGCTACTCCACGAGACCATCAACATGACTACCGAGGGGGTTTTCTTATGGAATACTTGCTTTTACTTTCAATTTCATTGTTAATTGTATTGTGCTCTATGGAGAGCTAAACCCCTTAGTGGGTACTTGGATTTTCTAAACCCTAGGATGTTATTGTTTCATTGATCTTTTATTATGCTTTCCTTCATTGATGTTTCAATTGAGTTCTAATCTTAAATGATTATTGAATGATTTCTCCCTTAGAGTGACACTAGGGTTGAGAGTCTATCTTGGTTATCGTTGCAGATGAGTGACACACTACGAGGGTTAGACATTGCCTGATTGGAGAGGGTTGAGAAGGTGAGTCGAAAGGTAGCGAAGTGTCCCCTTTCCCCTCTGGTGTGATTTATCCTACCTCCATTTTCTTGAGTTCTTTGCAGTCATAATAGAGTGAAGTTCTAGAGGATGAACTCCGCTAGTGTTAGTTGAGCGAGCAACAAACTGAAGCATTGAAGTGACTCTAGTGTCTGGGTCTTAAATGTAACTAGGGGCCTTTTGCCTGGACCAAAGGGTTAGGTCTACATAGGAAAAGGGTTTATCACTTGGATCCCTAGAACTCCATGCAACTTTACACAGTGTGAGGTGTTGAGACTGAGTGATTTCTCCGTAGGGACATAGTGTAGAGTTAGTCACGGTTGACCTTAGATTTGGGACCGTGTGCTTAAGGATTTCCATGACTCATTTAGTATTGATTAGAAAGTGTAATAGTTATTCTTGCACTTGAAACATTAATCCTAGGGGGAGCATTGCCCGAGTACTACACTTTTATCGATTGCCTTACCTCTTACTTACTTTTGCCTCTCGTTCTTGTTTCTTTTTATCTTTGTTTTCATTACATTTTATGATAAACGTAGCAGTGTTACTGAGGTAGTTTCACTGTAGCGATTGATGTAGCTCATCATGGGCTTCTCAGCAGAAAACTGGAAATCCTGAGGGGTCGGCATACGACCGGTATATTGATCTATTTACCAATCGGGACCTGAGGGTTTTAAAGGCTTTGAGGGGTTCTTTTTGGAGATCTTCCCTCCTGGATCATCATCTTCTTTGGGCAAGAGACGGCTAGGATTAGGGAAGCACTTCCACACCACCTTGAACCCTAGCTTGAGGAGGGCAAAAAGGGAGGAAATCCGAGCATTTCTCGGCTGGGAGAGAAAGAATTAGGAGGATCTACTTCTTGGGCTACATTTCGTGGAGGTTGAAGACAACGGGAAGCCACCCCTGCAATTGGCGTCTTCAGAAGGTTTTCTCCCGAGATTCAACTGTCATCTGGCCTTCACCATTTGAGGGAGTGTTCCTCATGTTTATTTTAGTTGTTTGTACGGATTGTTTGGTTTCTTTGTTGAACATGAACAACTAAACCCCTAGGTCACCGGATGTAAGTGAACCTTCGGGGTGAACTTGTGATGTTTTTGTTTATTTGAGTAGTTTATGCTTGTTTGGCTTGTTGTGATTTTTGTTTGCTTTTATTGATTGTTTTGGTACATTTGATTGAGTGATGTATCAATTACTTGGTAGCACTTTGTAGCATGACCATTGCCTTAGTGTTAGACTTCACCAAACTAGGAAGGGATTATTGTATAAGTACGCCATGACCATCGGGTATTTGTACCCCTCCATTCCTAGGGTTGAAAACTACTTATGTTTCTACCCTAACTTGTGAAAACCATCTTTCTCCTTGCAACCATGTGGGAAGTTGGGTGGAAGAAATTCTGTACACAACACTTGCACCGGGTTAGGGGTCGATTGTCGTGACCATCGGGTTGGCCTAAGTTTTGGTTTTCTTGGTCCATCTAGCATGTGCTTAACTACTCAATTTCCTACTCACTTTAGTAACCCCCTTGGGGATTCGCATCCGTGACCGTTTTCCAACCTTGAGCTTCTCCCGTGTTTTGATCGTATTATATTTCTTAAGAATTTCTCTTACTTTTCATTTTGCTTTCTTTTCTTCTTTTCTCTTGAATTGGAATCAGTGAGCTAAGCAACAGGTACGATGTGAGTAAAGTAGCTCCTCAGGCCCCTTGCCAATACGACCCACTCGTGCATGCGTGAGTGGTTTATTACTTGACGACCCTGTCCGCTTGCGGGTGTTCACATTCTGTGTCGATCAAGTTTTTGGCGCCGTTGCCGGGGACCAATCACTGAGGAATATTTTGAAAGATTTAAACTTGTTGATTTAGCCTTTTTTTTTCTTTTGTTTTAGCTCATTTGTTGTGTTTTTGCGCTTTTCTTCTTCTTAGTTGTTAACCCTTTGTAAACAGTACATCTTTGTATTTCTTTCTTATCTTTTTACTTTAATCATGTGTATAACTAATAGCTATTTTAATACCTCCTACCTGCAGTATCCTTACCCTCTCTACTAAGATGAACTAGTTCAGGTGGACAACATGGACTTCAATGATAATCAATGGAAGGAAGGCCTTCGTGAGAACAAACTTATGCAATTTGTTCAGAATCAAGGAGCTCAATCGATCTTCAACAATTTTCTTGAATCAAAATGGGGAAAGTTGGCAGAAGACATTCTTTCATCCAGTGGTCAGCCCCAGTATCATCATGAAGAACTAGACAATAGACTGGAGAGACCACCCGAGTTAACCTGTTTAAATAATGAGGAGGATATTCAATCAACACTCGAAAGCATAGAAGAGGTGAACTACGTCCAGAGAGAAGATTTGAATACAATTGAGGCAGAACTTCAAGTGAAGGAATATTGCTTGAGCAGTGATGGTGACTTAGAAGAAATGGAGGAGATCGAGGAACGCAATTTTATAGACTACGGAAGGGTAAAGTCATCAATTGAAGAACCCCCAGAGCCAAAATTGAAACCTCTCACTGAGCACATAGAATATTCCTTCCTAGGGGAATTGACACTCCCTATTGTCATCACTTCGGATTTAACAAGGGAACAGAAGGACCAACTCTTGAGCGTGCTGAGAAGGTATAAGAAGGCAATTGCATGGAAGATTTCTGACATTAGAGGGATCAGCCCATCTTTTTGTACTCATAAAATACTTATGGAGGATAATCACAAACCCACAGAAATTCCCCAACGAAGACTCAACCCCAACATGAAGGAGGTCGTGAAGAATGAAGTCATAAAGTTGCTTGATGCGGGCATTGTCTACTGATAAGTGTCTAAATGTAGATGTTTTCATGTATATATCGTATTCACTTTGCATGTATTTTGTGAGGTTTGATGTGGGGAAGCAATCAAGTTTTTGGCGCCGTTGCCGGGGATCAAGTTTTTGGTGCCGTTGCCAGGGGCCTTTATGGAATTTTAGGAAACTTTAGATTATTACTCTAGACATTCAATTCTTTACTCATTTGTTATTGTTATTTTTCTTTTCTTTTGATCTTAACTTTATATCATCTTTCTTGGTTTTTGATAAGTGCTTGTGTGATATGAATACGAAGCATTCTTTCTTTATATTGAGCATTACTTTTCTCGAGTTTTTACACTAATATGTGTGTTTTTATGTTACTTTTATGCAGGTAGGGTTGTGAGGCCGAGTATGAAGGAAAGAAGCCAATGTGGATCATAATGCACCGATTTTGGAGGAAATCTTGCTAAGGTTCAAACGCGAAGACATAGGTCGGGTGTGAGATGCTAAAGTGTGTGCCAACCTCCTCGTATTTGAGTTAGCACAACCATTTGGAAAGGCACAAGGGTAGTCACACTCAAGCATTCTGACTTATGCACATAGAACAAGATTTCCACCAACTTGTCTGTCATTAAAGAAGCAAAGTGATCCACAACGTGAACGTGTGCCCGTTTGCGTCACCTCGATGAAAGTATGGACTCGGGAAGTATTTTAGGGCAGGTATTGTAGCAAAATACTGTAGCGAAAGTACCATAGCAACACTGTTCACAGCCGCCCGAGAAAACAGGAATTCAGAGAATTCACACGGGCGTGTGGAAATTATAGACGCCCGTGTGGAAATTCCACATGGGCCTGTGTAAAATCTACAGGCCCGTGTGGTCACCCAATTCCAGCCCTATTTAAAGCCGATTCAGCCCCGATTTCAGCATTCTTTTCTTCATCTTTTCCCCAACTTGAGAGAGGGTTTTGGCTAGGGTTTGGCGAGGTATTGGCTAAGGTTTTGGAGAGGTTCTACGGCTCTGACATCGTCATTCCTTAGGAAGAAGGTTGGTAGGGGAGCTTCCATCGAGGCGTATCCTATACCAGACGAGGGAATCCTTAGACGACGAGTAGAGGACTTTCCACAAGACCATCGACACGACTATAGAGGGTGTTTCTCTATGGATTCATTGCTTTTACATTCTATTTCTTTGATTATACTTAGCTCCATGGAGAGCTAAACCCCTAGTGGGTACTTGGGTATTTATGAACCCTAGGATGTATTTGGTTCATTGAATCTCTTTATTATGCTTTCAATTAATTGATGTTTGTTGTGAGTTCCAACCTTCAATGCTTGATTGTATGAACATTTCCCCTAGAGTGACACTAGGGTTGAGAGTTCTTGTTGGTAACCTTGTGAGTGAGTAACACACCACGAGCGTTAGACAAAGCTAGGTTGGACAGGGTTGAGAGAGTGAATCGATAGGTACACGAGCGTCCCGTTTCCCCTCCGGTGTGATAGATTCTACCTCCGTTCCTCGAGTTCTTTGTGGCCATAATAGAGTGAATGGTCTAAGGGATGACCCTCCGCTGGGGCTTAGTTGCGCGTGCAATGGAGTGAAGCGTTGAGGTGATCTTAGTATTTGGGGCTTAATTGTGGTTAGGGACCTTCCACCTGGACCAAACGGTTAGGTCTATAATTAGGAAGAGATTTATCAATTGAAAACCCTTGAGCTCATTGCAACTCTATTCGAGTATGAGGTTGAGAGGTTATCTAATCTCTCCTCCGGACATGTATAGAGTTAGGCATAGTTGACCTTAGGTTTGGGACTATGTATTTAAGGATTTCCATGACTCACCATTGCATCGATTAGGAATCATAATAGAGGGTTCTTGAACTTGAAACGATTGTCCTAGGCGGAGCATTATCCGAGTACCTCATCTTTATCGATTGCCTTACCTCCTCCTTTACTCGTGCTTTCTTACTTGTTGTTTTTACTTTTGAGAATTGAATCATTGGCACACTTATCACTACTGATCTTTCACATAGCTAAGAAGCGGATTAAGTGTTTTTATTCCCTACTCCCTGTGGATTTGATACCCGCTCATCCTGGATTATTACTTCGGCAAACCCGTGCACTTGCGGGATATACGCAAGGGGACCTTGTCAAGTTTTGCAAGGTACTGTGCATGACACGTTCAAATCCATCGACCTTGATTACACTGGATAATGAGATTGGAAGAACTTTACATCGGAGATTGAGAGAAGTTGGTGAAGGGTCGGGTACACAGAACATTGAAATTGAGGATAGAGAGTCTTCAATTATGGCCGAAGAGCGACGCACTCTATACGAGTATGAAAGACCCCAATTCACGGGTGATGAGTTTAGTGTTCAAGCACCATCCATGGCATCCAACAACTTTGAAATTAAAGCAAGTACAATCGGCATGGTCCAGAACTCGGTTCAATTCAATAGTCTTGCAAATGAAGATGCGCATGACCACCTTTCCTGGTTCCTCCAAATTTGCTCTACATTCAAGATTAATGTTGTGTCGGACGATGCTATCCATTTGAGACTATTTCCATTCAGTTTGAGAGATGGAGCTTATCATTCGCTTACATCATTGTCTCTGGGGTCTATAAAAACATGGAAGGATATGGTTGAGAAATTCCTTGGGAGGTATTTTCCCCCAAGCAAAGTGGCGAAGTTGAGGCAAGAAATTTCAGCCTTTAAACAAGGGGAGTGCGAAACATTGTTTGAAGCCTATGAGAGATTCAAGGATCTCCTTAGAAGGTGCCCCCATCATGGTTTTGCCACATGGATGCGAGTACAAATCATTTACAACGGGCTGAATTTTGCTACTCGCCAACTTATTAATGCCGCAGCGGGTGGTTCCCTAAGCAACAAGTATCGCGATGAGGCCGAGCAATTACTTGAGTCTATGAAGAGCAATGAATCAAATTGGGCCTCAAGATTATCTTCACAAAAGACTATTGGGCTCTATGAAGTTAGTAGCAATGATGCCTTAGCCGCAAAGGGTGATGTGTTGACACGAAAGCTTGATCTTCTTATGGGCAGTAGTTCGAGGTCGGAATCAATGATGAATTGTAACACTTGTGGTGGTGGGCATGATGCAGCCCAATGTCCAATTGCTATCTCCTCTATTGCTTCCATTGAGAATGTCGACTATATTGGGGGGCAAAGAAATCAAGGGAACCTGTATAGCTCAACTTACAATCCAAGGTGGAAGAACCACCCAAATTTTTTATGGAACCAAGGCCAACAAGAAAGAGGTGCACCACCTCAAGGATCTCAATTTCAATAACCGGCCTTTGAGAAGAAATTTACTACTGAAGATGTCCTTGCCAAGTTCATGCTTAGTACTAATGACAGGTTTAGTAGCCTAACTAGAAGCATGGACGAACAATTTGGCAAGGTGAATACTCAGCTCACTCAGCACGCCAAACTGTTTAGTGAGATAGGTTCTATCTTGTGAAACCTCCAAGCTTCGGTAAAGTCACTTGAGCATCGAGTAGGGAAACTCGTGAAGGCAAATTCTGAACATTTTCTAGGGTGCTTCCAAGTAACACGGAAGACAATTCGAGGGAGCACTTGAAGGCCATTGCTCTTAGAAGCGGGAGGCAAGTGGAGACAAGGGTCGAAGTTGACCCAAGTGTCAAGAAAACTGCGGTAGCCTTCGGGGAAGACCCCAAGCTAGTTGAAGAAAGTAGTGAAGGCAAAAATCAGGGAAGAAATGACAAGACACAACAAGGACCGTCAAAATCATCTGAGTACAAGCCTCCAATCCCTTATCCAACCAGATTGAAGCATGGCAAGGAGGATGTTCACTTCAGAAAATTCATCAACATCTTCAATCAACTCCACTTGAACATCCTGATAGTTGAAGCATTGACTCAAATGCCGAAATATGCCAAGTTTTTAAAAGAGCTCCTCATGAACAAGAGAAAGTTTGAGGAAGAAGGCACGGTTGGACTTACGGGCAATTGTTCGGCTATTTTAGAAAAGAAACTCCCACAAAAGTTGAAAGTTCCGGGAAGCTTCATTACCCCATGTATGCTTAAAGGTGGAGTCCAAGAAAATGCTCTAGCGGATTCGGTGGCTAGCATAAATGTCATGCCCTACACCATGTATTTGAAACTTGGCTTGGATGAGTTAAGGCCCATGAGGATGACCTTACAACTGGCGGATCGATCAACACGGAAACCTCATGGGATTGTTGAAGATGTGATTATCCGAGTGGACAAATTTGTTTTTCCTATGGATTTTGTCATCATGGACATCGATGAGGATGTGGAGATACCACTGATTCTTGGCCGACCATTCCTCAGCACCTCGGGTGCTCTAATTGATTTAAAAGGAGGGAAACTAACGTTAAGAGTCAGAGAAGAGAAAGTGGTGTACACTTTCCCGGCTGCTATGAAACATTACTTAGATCATGATAACACACTCTACTTCATTGATGAAACTGATAGGTTAATTTTTGATTGTGTGCAGGAGGTACCCTCGATAAACCCTTTGGATGAGTATTTGGGAGAGTTGGAGAGTGAAGAACAAGAAGAACCTCACTACCATCCTCAGATTTGCAACTTGAAGCAACCAAAAGAGAAGGTAACCTGTACCAATGCTAAGGAAAAAGAGAAAAAAGAATCATTTATGAAGAAAGTGTGGAGGGAGATTCATGGAAGAAAAAAGAAAGGTACCAAGCTTCATCACTCCTCATCTCGTGCAGGAAAGGTAAATTTTTCACCCCTCTCCATTTATGAACAATTCGAGGTCTTCTCAATGTTATCGCTGAATTTACCGGGAAGAAACAACACTACAAGGGAAACCAGGGGTGGCTTCAAACTCTTTGAGGCCCCTATGAGGTAAGGAATGAGGTACGTCAGGCTCGTGATGTTAAACAAGCGCTTCTTGGGAGGTAACCCAAGCATTCAGTGGTGTTTTCTTTCATTATTCATATTTTAGCTTCTAGTTCATTTCACTTTTGAATAAGTTCATGCTCTCACACTTGGCACATTGCTCTTGTCATTCTAATTGTGGTGTATTTGTGCAACTTCTTGAGAAACTCATGTTTAGGTGTTAATTCATGTGCTAGATCGTTGTTTTATTCATTTCATTCATTTTTGGAGAAGTCTTCAAGCTTGCCATATCATTTTTACATCATTTGAAGCAGGATTTTCGGGTTTAGAGAGCAAATCTTAGTCATACGGCCATCTATAACCCGTATGGAGGCCGTCTGTGCCATTTGGGGCACCAAACAGAGCCTCGGCTCTGTCCCAGATGGCCCCCCATACGGCCCCCCATTCTGGGCCATCTGGGATGCCATCCAGAATGCCCGAGAAGCCTTCTCAGGCCATACCCATATGGCCTGGTTCTTGCCCATTTAACCCTCATCTCTCTTCTCTCTCTTCTCTTTCTTCCATTCTCTACTTTTCTCTCTTTTTCCACCGACATTTTCTCTTCTTTCTCACTCATTTCTTGGCCAAATCTCCTAATTTTTTCTCCTAAATCTTCTTCTCATCCATTTGAGACATTGATCTAGTAGTTTTCCTCGAGTTTAACGCTAGTTTTCTGAAGATTTCGTCGGTATGCTTTTTCAATGCCCTAGTTTTATCTTTTTCATTTCTTGGGCATTCTTGGAGATTTTGTGTGGAATTTCTTTAGCATTTTGCTTAGTTTAGATAGTGTGATTGTTATGGATGAAGTCTCCCTTGAATTCATGTAAAAAAAATTTTGATTTTCATGTTTTTTGGGAGGTTCTTTCGAAATGAACAATACCCATACGACCCCCATACGGCCGTATGAACACGATACATCATATTTTTCATTGTTTCTTCATCCTATGCACTACATTTTGAATTATATTGGATTCCTCTATGCTTGATTGAGTTTTTCATATTTCTTAGGAATGTTGTGGATGAAGAAATTGACAATCATCCATGGAGTGATATTTGCACCACACGGGTGACCACATGGAACAAGATGTCATGTTGTGAAGAGAGACCTAATTCTAAGGACAAGGATGAGCATGGCGACTTTATTTTATTGTTTAGACTTTATTTTCTAGTTTTTGAGTTCTCTTTGTATTTTGTTTTAGTTTTTGCATGATTACTCCCCATCTCTCCTTTGTAAGTTTTTGTGGAATGATGATGTCCCCTTTATACTTTGCAGAGCATTAAGGGAGCTTGGTGTGCCCTCCTTCCATTTGGTGGAAGCCGGACCCGACATGCATAGCTCACCATATCTTTTGTTGGGCCACACCTCTCCACATGCACAAGAGTAAACGGGGAAGTTCATTTTCACCATCATCTTTTATTTTCATTACCGATTTGCCATGTTTTTCATGATTAATGTACATTGAGGGCTATGCACAACACTAAGTGTGGGGATGGGTATATTTCATGTATTAGTACCATTTGTTACATGCTAGTGTTACCTATGATTGCTTTGTTCATTCTTGTAAGATTATTTTAGCTTGGATTAATGATTGATGTGAGTTACTTGTTTTTATGCTTTATTGAATCCTGTTTTACCCCTAGTATTGTCATGTGCACCGAATTTTTTGTCGATGCCCTGGGAATAGCCAATGTGACTACTCAAACTCTCTTGTATGCGTAACACACTACTTTGAGTACTTGGCCTTAGAGCACTAAGTTCTATCCTTCAATGGACTCTTAAGAACTTCTAAGTCTTGTTGAGCTAATCCTAGTGTTGTGTCATGTAGAGTACTTTGAAGATGTGATCTAGGGTGAGTGTGTGAAATGAAAAAAAAAGAATGAAATGAAAGAAAAAAAATTAGTCTTTGTCAGTATTCCTCTGCTATTAAAGCATGAATGCATCTATGTAGACTGTAATGGAGTGGTTGGGTGGCTCTTGTGCCTAACCAGCATGTGCACCCTCAGAAAGATTTCAAAATGATGTTTGTACAGTCTACATTAGTCAGACTCCAAAAAAATGAATATGAAAATGAAAATGAAAAAAAAATGAATGAGGCTATTAAAATAAAAACCCTAGTGATCTTTTTGATTACCTACCAAAGGTTTTGAGAAGAAAGAGGATTTAGTTTCGAGCTTTGGAATTAGAAGGATCTTACTTGCCCATTAAAGTAGCACTTAGTAGTTTAAGACTTAGTATTCTTTGTAAGTGGAGTGATTAGCATCTGGAGTTATACTGATTGAAGTCCTTATGTTAGACCTGATCAGGGCAAATGAGATATAAGATTCACTTACACGGCACAGACGTATAAGGGTTGAGACAGGATAATTTTATTATGCTTATTGACAATGACTCAACATCTATGTATCATTGTCCATTGCTTTTGGAGTCTTATATTTACGTGATGCCAGAGGTAATGCATTTTGCCACTTTTCAATCTCTTTGTGTTTTCATGAGTTGTTTGCTTGGGGACAAGAAACGCTTATGTGTGGGGATATTTGATAAGTGTCTAAATGTAGATGTTTAAATGTATATATCGTATTCACTTTGCATGTATTTTGTGAGGTTTGATGCCTGTTTTGCGCTTAATCATCTACTATTTGCTTTGTAGGGCATAAGGAAGCCATGGAGGACAAGAAGATACATTTGGGAGAAAAGAGAAGAAAACTGAAACTTTATACCACCCCCCATACTACCCAGTATGGGGGCCATATGCACTGTAGCAGCGGAATGATTTGGAGTGTCTACCCAGATTTCCATACTACCCAGTATACGGGGCCATATGGAGGCCATATGCACCCCGTATGAAATGAGAATCTAGGTTTTTGAGTGCTATAAGACCCCCATACGACCCGTATGACTCGGGGGTATATATATACTGACTTTTAGGGCATAAAAAAGGACTTTTTGTTGGCCATATTTTGAGAGACGACTTGAGAGGCTTGGGGCGACCTTGGGAAGGAGAAGAAAGGCAAGGAAGCTAGAAGATCATCCAAGGCCAAGGTCCAAGACTCTCAAGGCAAGAAGGCAACATCATTCAAGGGGAGATCTACCACGATTTGAAGGAAGGAGACCCACGGCTAGAGGAAGCATCATTTGGCACTCCTTTGTTAGAAGAAGCATCATTCGGCACATTCTTTACCTCCTCCTCCATCATTTCATCTAAAGAGTGTCATTTATGCTTTTGTTTCATGTTTTGCTTGTTTGTATTGCTTGTTGTGGGATGATGACACACTAGACCCCAAAGGCCACCTGGTGTTGGTGAACCTTGGGGGAATTTATCATGTATTTTGGATGATTACTTGTTAATTCCATGCTTGGGTAATTTTGAGATTTAATCCATTGTTTTCATGCTAATTGCTACACTAAGGAGAAATCCATAGCTCTTTTATGAGTGATGCATGTAGATGTGACTTGCTCGCATGTATTAGATCATGAATGGATTAGAAGGGGATACTTGTATCATCACGCCGAGAAATCAGGTGTTTGGTAGCCCTCCATGTAGGTTTAATCCGAAGAAGAGTTGGTTTACTCCTAAGTGAGATTTCCTCATTCTTAATGCAATCGTAGGAATATGGATTTTGGAAGAAATTCCTATCTATGTTTGTATGGGATTAGGGGTCAATCACTGAGAAATTAGGGTTGTTCTAATCTTGGAATCTCATAGTACATTTTAACCTTGCATCTTTTAATCATCATCCATGTCTCATGATAACCCCTCAAGGGGATCCACATCCATAGGCCTTTGCATTACATTGAATTTCTTGCTTGCTTATTGCTTGTTCTCTCTAATTTGTTCATAATATTGTTTTAGGTTTAATTATATCTAGTAGAGTAAATTCCATCACTTGAGATCTTAGGCTAGATAATAGCTCGAGAAGGAGTAATAGGAGATCCTTAGCCTTGTGGAATACGATCCTCGTGTTCTCACACGAGGTATTACTTGGCGATCCCGTACACTTGCAGGGAAGCAATCATCTACACGATCTCTGATAGTGCTTGGGTAAGCCCAATGCAAGTGGCACCAAAGAAGGGGGGATGACGGTCATTACTAATGAAAAAAATGAGCTTATTCCCACAAGAGCCGTCACAGGTTGGAGAGTCTGTATTGACTTTAAGGAACTCAATGATGCTACGAGGAAAGATCATTTCTCTTTACCGTTTATTGACTAGGAGAACTACACTACTATCCTATCTATTATGCAAGTAAGACTTTGAATGATGCACAGGAGAACTACACTACCCTGGAGAAAGAACTGCTAGCGGTGGTCTTTGCTTTTGATAAATTTTGGTTATATTTGGTTGTATCCAAGGTAATTGTTTATACTGATCACTCTGTAGTCAAATACCTGCTAAATAAGTCAGAGACCAAACATCGATTGATCCGTTGGGTGCTTCTACTACAAGAGTTTGATTTAGAGATAAGGGATAAAAAGGGGTCAGAAAACGTGGCTGCTGATCACTTATCACGCCTTGAAGGGCCTAATGATGAGGAGTTGAAGAGAGAAGGGATAATTGACACATTCCCTGTGGAACAACTATGTTGCATTCAAATAGTGACAGAGGATGAGATTCCGTGGTTCACTGCCATTGCCAATTATCTTGCAGCAAAGATCGCACCCAAGTGGCTTACTCATCAACAAAGAAAAACATTCTTCGCCGATTTGAAGCTCTATATATGGGAAGACCCCTATTTGTTTAGAGTTTGTGTTGATCACATTGTTAGGAGATGTGTTTCAGTGAAAGAAGGACAGGATATTCTCTGCACTATCACTCGAGCCCGACTGGGGCATTACAGTGGTAGCAGAACGGCTAAGAAGGTTCTTGATGCAGGGTTTTACTGGCCCACAATTTTTCAAAATGCTCAAATGATGTTGCGGCATTATGATAAGTGCCAAAGAGCCAGTAATATCTCCAAAAGAGATGAAATGGCGCAATCGTGGAACCAGGCTTGTGAGATATTTAACGTTTGGGGAATAGATTTCATGGGACCATTTCCTTGTTCTCACAATAACAAATTCATCCTTATAGCAGTGGATTATGTCTCCAAATGGGTGGAGTCACAAGCACTTCCATCTTACGATGCGAGTGTCATGGTGAAATTCCTCAAAAACTTGTTCTGACGATTTGGCACTCCTAGGGCAATCATTAGTGACTGGGGCACTCACTTCTGCAACTCCCAGCTCAAGAAAGTCTTGAAATGATATGGGGTATCACATAGAATCTCAACTGTATAACACCCCCAAACAATTGGTCAAGTCGAGGTATCTAATAGGGAATTGAAGAGAATCTCTGAGAAAACGGTAAGTCATCACCCTAATTAATGGGCAGATCAACTTGATGATGCACTCTAGGCATATAGAATGACATTTAATACACCTATTGGATCAACTCCGTATATGTTGGTCTATGGGGAAGCTTGTCACTTGCCCGTCGAATTAGAGCACAAGGCCTATTGGGCTATAAACCAACTAAACTTTGACTCTTATATAATCAACCACAAGAGAAAGTTCCAGTTAAATGAGTTGGATGAATGGCGAGCCATGGCATATGATAGCTCTGTGCGTTACAAAAAAATATAAAGTAATACCACGACCGACACATAAGACAAGCTAAGCACTTTCAAGTCGGTGATCAAGTGCTTCACTTTAATTCAAGATTGAGGCTTTTCCCGGGAAAATTGAAGTCGAGATGGTATGGGCCATATATAGTATTACAGGTATTTCCTCATGGCACCATGGAAATTTGTCACCTAACAAAAGGTAAGTTTAAAGTCAACGGCTATAGGTTGAAACATTATTTTCCAAGTGGCAACACGGCCCCAAAGGTTCGAGGTAACTTCCCTACATTTGTTCCACCATGATTGTTTGAGGTAATGCACGTTAAGCTAATGACGTTAAACAAGCGCTTCTTGGGAGGCAACCCAAGTTCATTTCATTTCTCGTATTATTGTTCTAATTTGTGTTTTTGTGCTTAACTTGCACTCTTTGTGTGGTTTGGTTGTAATTGCATTTTCATCGTTTTTCTTAGTTCTTTAGCCTTTGTGCTTTCTTGTTTGTTATGTGGTCTTTGAGCAATTCTTATTTTTGATGCAAGCTTGATGATGTTTTGAGTGTTTTATCGATGTTTCCAACTTTATTTTTCAAGGTTTTAATCAAAAACGAAGTGTGCAATGTGTGGAGAATTGATGTGCGTCAGGAAAATCCCAAGGACCATCCTTGCGGCCGCAAGGATGCCACTTGGGACTCATCCAGTGAGTCTTGAGGACCATCCTTGCGGCCGCAAGGATGCCCCTCAAGACTCATCCCGAGGGTCTTGAGGACCATCCTTTCGGCCGCAAAGATGGTCGGCAAGACCACCAGAGCAGGGTCTTTTTAGGGGCTTTTTGGGGTTTCACTATTCACTCATCTTCCCCACTCTTCTAACCTTTTATCCCTCATTTCTTGACCGTTTTCTTTCATTTTTTTTGCACTAGTTTGCTCTCCTCCTCCTCTTTTCAATTTTAGTGACAAAAATATGGAGTTTGAGCTATCCTTTGGCCGGATCCAACCATTAAATTCACTCATCTTACTCTAGGGCTAGGGTTTGTTCTCTCACTCAAAACGTTGAGCTCTTCTTGCTTTTTTGAGTGGAATGTCTTGGATTTTTGTTGTGGTGTGGACTATTAGTGATGATCAAAGTGTTTTCCTTGATTTGTAAAATTTTCGGTTACTTTTACAAGCAAAGGTCTTGAAAATTTTTTCCTAAAGTACTGTAGCATTAGGCATTTTCTTGACTTTCTTCATTCCTTTGGTGCTTAATTTGCTTGTAACCTAGTTGGATGATCGCTACTATGTTTGTGCAGGATTCCCATCGAGGGATTTGCTCCCAAGAGAGCTAGGAGAGAACCTTCTCCTCCCGCGCAAGAACCAAGGTTTTCTAAAGAAGAACTTAAAACACGTTATGCACTCCTATCACGCATGGTGTTCGGCACGGTTAGAAAATTTGATTGGAAAGCTTTGAACACATTGGGATTAGATGGCATGGTGTTGGAGCTCATTTCACATGATAGTTGGGACAAATTATTTTCAATTAAAGAAGTCACATTCAAGGAACTTTGCTTGGAGGTCCTTAGCTCCATGAAAATGGTCAAGGAATACCCATTCATTCACCAGTCCAACCACATCACTTACCGAGCTTTTGGGAAGAAACGTCGTGTTTCTGAGGATGATATTGGTGTGCATTTGGGGTTATATATGGAAGCTTACCTAAGATCATCCGCGTTCAAGCAATCAGTTGATGAAGCCTCACAGTTGAAGGCTAATGCATCTTATTGGAGTTCCATCTCGGCTAGCTCTCGAACACGAAAGGCCTCCCAACTCACAAACCTTACTCACCGATATATTCATCCTCTTTTGACTAGGAGTATTGGGGCAGAAATGACTCTACTGGGGTAGTGACGCGCCATGATCTGATTATGTTGTACAACATCATTGCGCGTCGAACTATCCATATGGGACACTTAGTGGCAGAGACTTTGTCCCATCAAGGGAAGTTCATTCGTTTGGGATCTATTTTTGCGGGACCTTACATTACTCAACTCATCCACAGCATGGGATTGATTGAGCACACTAAAGATATGATTGTGGTGGGATCTATTGGCCCCTTAGGGATTCCGACCCTTGTCTCCATTGGGATTGTTGAGAAGCGGGGAAGTATTTATCGCCTTGCCCAGCAGCAAGGATCATGCTCACAGGACCCTCGGCACTTCACGTGACAACGAGATCGAGTCCCGAGTCTGACCGGGATGATGGAGAGGGTTCACCATCTTTGGCAGCCTGTGTTTGAGTTATTTCGCTGACTCGAGGTCCGAAAGCAGGTTCCATTGCCTTGAGAGTGGGACGGAGGGAGATCATCACAACGACTAGCAAATGATTGAGCACAACTTAGTCGAACTCCTAACCATTCCTCGCAGCTCATCTTCATCGACCTGTGTTTCCACTACTTGTCTGCATTCTCATTTTCTCCAGCCTCTTAGACCCGTGGCATACCTTTGTTTATTTTGTATCTGCTTTTCTTTTCTGTTTTGTTTGTTGTGTGTTATTCAAACTTGTACTTTTGAGTTAGCTAGGGTCTTTCCCCTACTATGCTCCTCTTTTATTTATGTTGGCACTCTCCTCACCGTATTTTCTTTCCATTTCCTCTTTACAAATTGTGAATGATGATAGGCTCCTTGTGCTTTGCAGGGTTATTGATTTTGAGGAGCTTGCACTTATCACCCTCATTGTGTGGCATGCCCCTGATCCATGTGGAGCAACTAGGAATCACACCAAGAAATCAGGGAAGTTTCTTTAATCAAATTCTGTGTTTTATTGTCTTTTTTTCATTCGCCATTTTTCTTCGCTGACTTAGGTAAATTAAGGGCAATGTACGACTTTAGGTATGGGGATGGTTTGCTTCTTGGCTTGGTAGAATGATAGTTGTGAGCTGTACATCGCATGTGCTTGAATGTAGCTCTGTTTCATCTTTAGTGCACCTGCATACATGTTCACAATCAGTTTCACCTTGTACGCTCCAGCCAACCCATCATGATGACTTTGGAATTAATATGTTAAATGCTATCTTCAATGCACTTTTAAAAGCTTTTGAGTTCCTCTACTATTTTCTCTAACCTTAAGTGAAGTTTATAGCAGGTAGTCTATCAGGGATCACGAGATATAAAAAAAAAAGGGGGTCTATGTCATAATTCCTATGCTTTATAGTCATGAATGCATCTATATAGACTGTAATCGAGTAAGAGGGTGACTCTTGTACCTAGACAACATGTGGATCCATCTGAAAGATTCTTTTTTGTGCAGTCTATGTTAGCTGGACAAAAAAAATGAGAAATTGTGTACATATGTGTGGGAAGGAAATAACATATCTCTTGTCATCTCTTGGAACTTGTTTCATAATCACTTAAGAGTTAGAATTGTGTTGAGGAACCAAAAGACTTTTAACCGATTATTAAAGAGGTCTTTACCTCTTTAATGCCATCTTCATTATGTGTGAGGTAAAAGGGCATCCTGGGGTAATCAGGGTGTGGAGGTCAAGGTGGAAGTTTGCACACACTCACAGGGGCATTCTAGATGAGGCAGAGCTAATATCACTTCACTATTTATTGACCAGGTCACTCCTTGATTTCTGTGCATTTGTGCTTGTGAGGTCCTTTACCTTTGAGCTTGAGGTCGCACTTTCAGCAGTTTATCTTCTTTCCCTTAGTTATTCATGTTTGTTTGCTTAAGGACTAGCAAATGCTTAGGTGCGGCGATGTTTGATAAATGTCTAAAAGTATGTATTTTGCATGTATTTGTTTGGTATTAATCATTACATTTATTTGTTGAACCGATGCCCTTTTGGTCTAAATTATGTTATTTTTGCATTTCAGGCCTAATAGAGGCCTATATTATGTTATTTATGTTATCACAGGCTTCTCGGCAGAAAACTGGAAATCCCGAGGGGTCTTCATACGGCCGGTATATTGACCCGTTTACCTATCGTTACTGGAGGGTTTAAAAACCTTTGAGGGCTTCTTTTTGGAGATCTTCCCTCCTAGATCATCATCTTCTTTGGGCAAGAGATGGCTAGGGTTAGAGAAGCACTTCCACACCACCTTGAACCCGAGCTTGAGGAAGGCAAAAAGGGAGGAAATCTGAGCATTTCTCGGTAGGGAGAGCAAGAATTAGGAGGGTCTACTTCTAGGGCTACATTTCCTGGAGGTTGAAGACAACGGGAAGCCACCCCTGCAAGTGGCGTCTTCGGAAGGTTTTCTCCCGGGATTCAACTGTCATCTAGCCTTCACCATTAGAGGGAGTGTTCCTCATGTTTATTTTAGTTGTTGGTATAGATTGTTTGGTTTCTTTGTTGAACATGAACAACTAAACCCCTAGGTCACAGGATGTAAGTGAACCTTGGGGGTGAACTTGTGATGTTTTGGTTTATTTGAGTAGTTTATGCATGTTTGGCTTGTTATGATTCTTGTTTGGTGTTCTTGATTGTTTTGGTACATTTGATTGAGTGATGTATCAATTTCTTGGTAGCACTTTGTAGCATGACCATTGCCTTAGTGCTAGACTTCACCAAACTAGGAAGGGATTATTATATAAGTACGCCGTAACCATCGGGTATTTGTACCCCTCCATTCCTAGGGTTGAAAACTACTTTTGTTTCTACCCTAACTTGTGAAAACCATATTTCTCCTTGCAACCATGTGGGAAGTTGGGCGGAAGAAATTTTGTACTCAACACTTGCACCGGGTTAGAGGTCGATTGCCGTGACCATCGGGTTGACCTAAGTTTTGGTTTTCTCGGTCCAACTAGCCATGTGCTTAACTACTCAATTTCCTACTCACTTTAGTAACCCCCTTGGGGATTCGCATCCTTGACCGTTTTCCAACCTTGAGCTTCTCCCGTGTTTTGATCGTATCATATTTCTTAAGAATTTCTCTTACTTTTCACTTTGTTTCTTTTTTTCTTTTCTCTTGAATTAGAATCAGTGAGCTAAACAATAGGTAAGAAGTGAGTAAAGTAGCTCCTCAGGCCCCTTGAGAATATGACCCACTCATGCGTGCGCGAGTGGTTTATTACTTGACGACCCCGTGCGCTTGCGGGTGTTCACATTCTATGTCGATCAAGTTTTTGGCATCGTTACTGGGGACCAATCACTGAGGAATATTTGGAAAGCTTTAAACTTGTTGATTTAGCCTTTTCTTTTTCTTTTATTTTAGCTCATTTGTTGTGTTTTTGCGCTTTTCTTGTTCTTAGTTGTTAACCCTTTGTAAACAGTACATCTTTGTATTTCTTTCTTATCTTTTTACTTTAATCATGTGTATAACTAACAGCTATTTTAATACCTTCTACCTGCAGTATCCTTACCCTCTTTACTCAGATGAACTAGTTCAGGGGGACAACATGGACTTCAATGATAATCAATGGAAGGAAGGCCTTTGTGAGGACTCACTTATGCAATTTGTTCAGAATCAAGGAGCTCAATCGATCTTCAACAATTTTCTTGAATCAAAATGGGGAAAGTTGGCAGAAGACTTGCTTTCATCCAGTGGTCAGCCCCAGTATCTTCATGAAGAACTAGGCAATAGACTGGAGAGACCACCCGAGTTAACCTATTTAAATAGTGAGGAGGATATTCAATCAACACTCGAAAGCATAGAAGAGATGAACGACGTCCAGAGAGAATATTTGAATACAATTGAGGCAGAACTTCAAGTGAAGGAATATAGCTTGACCAGTGATGGTGACTTAGAAGAAATGGAGGAGATCCACGAATGCAATTTTAAAGACTACGGAAGGGTAAAGTCATCAATTGAAGAACACCCAGAGCTAGAATTGAAACCTCTCCCTGAGCACTTAGAATATGCCATCCTAGGGGAAGAATCGACACTCCCTGTTGTCATCGCTTCGGATTTAACAAGGGAACAGAAGGACTAACTCTTGAGCATGTTGAGAATGCACAAGAAGGCAATTGCTTGGAAGATTTCTGACATTAGAGGGATCAACCCATCTTTTTGTACTCATAAAATACTAATGGAGGATAATCACAAACCCACAGCAATTCCCCAACGAAGACTCAACCCCAACATGAAAGAGGTCGTGAAGAATGAAGTCATATTTTGCTTGATACGGACATTATCTACCCGATCTCTGATAGTGCTTGGGTAAGCCCAGTGCAAGTGGTGCCAAAGAAGGGGGGATGACAGTCATTACTAATGAAAAAAATGAGCTATTCCCACAAGAACCATCACAGGTTGGAGAGTCTGTATCGACTATAGGAAACTCAATGATGCTATGAGGAAAGATCATTTCCCTTTACCGTTCATTGACCAGATGCTTGACAAACTTGTGGGATACTCTTATTACTGTTTCTTAGATGGTCTTTCAGGGTACTTTCAGATTCCTATCGCTCCAGAAGATCAAGAGAAGACTACTTTCACTTGCCCTTATGTGACATTTGCGTACCGTCAAATACCCTTTGGGCTGTGTAATGCATCGGCTACATTCCAAAGATGCATGCTTGCAATCTTCGAGAATATTGTGGAAGACATTATGGAGGTGTTTATGGATGATTTCTCGGTCTTCGTCGATTCATTCGAGTTATGCCTTAAAAATCTTGAGCAAGTGTTAAAAAGATGTTAGGAGACTAATTTGGTTCTTAGCTGGGAGAAGTGCCACTTTATGGTCAATTAGGGCATTGTACTCGGTCATAAGATTTCAAGGAGAGGAATTGAAGTAGACAGAGCGAAAGTTTCCACCATTGAGAAACTACCTCCCCCGAGCTCAGTAAAGACAATCAGATGCTTTTTGGGACATGCAGGGTTTTATCGAAGGTTCATCAAAGACTTTTCAGCAATTGCCCGACCACTGACAGTGGTTTGTCCAGATTAGAATTTACCTTTTGAGGTGATGTGTGATGTAAGTGACCATGCAGTGGGTACAGTAGTAGGACAAAGACGGGATAAACACTTCCATCTTATCTATTATACAAGTAAGACTTTAAATGATGCACAGGAGAACTACACTACCACGGAGAAAGAACTGCTAGCGGTGGTCTTTGCTTTTGATAAATTTCGGTCATATTTGGTGCTATCCAAGGTAATTGTTTATGCTCGATCACTCGCACTCAAATACCGTTGAATAAGTCAGAGGCCAAACCTCGATTGATCCGTCAGGTGCTTCTACTACAAGAGTTCAATTTAAAGATAAGGGATAAAAAATGGGGCAAAAAATGTGGCTGATGATCACTTATCACGTCTTGAAGGGCCTAATGATGAGAAGTTGAAGAGAGAAAGGATAACTGACACATTCCCAGTGGAACAACTATGTAGCATTCAAATAGTGATAGAGGATGAGACTTCGTGGTTCGCTTACAATGCCAATTATTTTGCAGCAAAGATCCCACCCAAGTGGCTTACTCATCAACAAAGAAAAAAATTCTTCGCCGATTTGAAGCACTATATATGGGATGACCCCTACTTGTTTAGAGTTTGTGCTGATCACATTGTTAGGAGATGTCTTTCGGTGAAAGAAGGACATGATATTCTCTCACTGTCACTCGAGCCCGACTGGGGGCATTACAGTGGTAGCAGAACGGCTAAGAAGGATCTTGATGCAGGGTTTTACTGGCCCACAATTTTTCAAGATGCTCAAACAATGGTGCGACATTGTGATAAGTGCCAAAGAGGCGGTAATATCTCAAAAGGAGATGAAATACCGCAATCATGGAACCTGGCTTGTGAGATATTTGATGTTTGGGGGATAGATTTCATGGGACCATTTCCTTGTTCTCACGGTAACAAATTCATCCTTGTAGCAGTGGATTATGTCTCCAAATAGGTAAAGGCGCAAGCACTTCCATCTTGCGATGCGAGGGTTGTGGTGAAATTCCTCAAGAAATTGTTCTCATGATTTGGCACTCTAAGGGAAATCATTAGTGACCGGGGCACTCACTTCTACAACTCCTAGCTCGAGAAAATCTTGAAACGATATGGGGTGTCACATAGAATCTCAACTGCATATCACCCCCAAACAAGTGGTCAAGTCGAGGTAGCTAATAGGGAATTGAAGAGAATCTTGGAGAAAACGGTAAGTCATCAACGTTAGGACTGGGCAGATCAACTTGATGATGCACTCTGGGCATATAGAATGGCATTTAAGACACCTATTGGATCAACTCCATATAGGTTGGTCTATGGGAAAGCTTGTCACTTGTCCGTCGAATTAGAGCACAAGGCCTATTGGGCTATAAAGCAACTAAACTTTGACTCTCATACAATCAGCCACAAGCAAAAGTTCCAGTTCAGTGAGTTGGATGAATGGCGAGCCATGGCATATAATAGCTCTGTGAGTGACAAAGAAAAGACAAAGGAATACCACGACTGACGCACAAGACAAGCTAAGCACTTTCAAGTAGGTGATCAAGTGCTTCTCTTCAATTCAAGACTGAGGCTTTTCCCGGAAAAATTGATGTCGAGATGGTATGGGCCATATACAGTATTACATGTATTTCCTCATTGCTCCATGGAAATTTGTCACCCAACAAAAGGCGCGTATAAAGTCAATGGCTATAGGTTGAAACATTATTTTCCAAGTGGCAACACGGCCCCAAAGGTTTGAGGTAACTTCCCTACATTTGTTCCACCATGATTGTTTGAGGTAATGCACGTTAAGCTAATGACGTTAAACAAGCGCTTCTTGGGAGGCAACCCAAGTTCATTTCATTTCTCGTATTATTGTTCTAATTTGTGTTTTTGTGCTTAACTTGCACTCTTTGTGTGGTTTGGTTGTAATTGCATTTTCATCGTTTTTCTTAGTTCTTTAGCCTTTGTGCTTTCTTGTTTGTTATGTGGTCTTTGAGCAATTCTTATTTTTGATGCAAGCTTGATGATGTTTTGAGTGTTTTATCGATGTTTCCAACTTTATTTTTCAAGGTTTTAATCAAAAACGAAGTGTGCAATGTGTGGAGAATCGATGTGCGTCAGGAAAATCCTAAGGGTCATCCTTGTGGCCGCAAGGATGCCACTTGGGACTCATCCAGTGAGTCTTGAGGACCATCCTTGCGGCCGCAAGGATGCCCCTCAAGACTCATCCCGAGGGGTCTTTTTAGGAGCTTTTTGGGGTTTCACTATTCACTCATCTTCCCCACACTTCTAACCTTTTCTCCCTCATTTCTCCACCGTTTTTGTCACAGCCCGAACCTGGCTCCCCAGGCCCAGTGCACTGACAAACGGCCACACACCCACCAAGCTGAGGCCCAGTAGGCATGTAAGGCCTCAAAACCTGTTCTCAACAAATCACAAAAAATCTAACGAGAGCAAAGACTAGAAACAAGAATGGAGTTCAAAGCACTAAAAAGAAATAACTAAGTGTCTTGCACAGCTGCTACAAATTTAATCAAATAAAAAAACTATGCCCACAACAAACGGGACTTATTACATGCTAAGAAGATTGACGGTGGCCCAACGATCCCTCGCTAAGCTATCCAGTCATCGACCTCTACTCCCGATCCGAAAGAAAAAAATAACAACTAAAATTTATGAGCTTGATGTACCCAAGAAGCACCCACTAAAAAGTATAGGGATCACTTATCAAAAATCATAATTTAATAATTTGCAAAAACCAACCATAAGTTTAATTCACTTAACATAGATGTCAAAAAAATTAAGCATATAGGTCCCCCAAACAACTATTGCCCAAAAACAAATCACAAAAATTCATATATTTACCCTCGGTGACCCGAGACAAAACAAAAAGTCATATTTTTTTACCCTCGGTGACCCGAGCCAAAAAAATTAACAAAGGCCGATATTCTGCACTGACGGCAAGCGTGGGAAACTATAGTTTCTAGAACAAAAATACGTGTCGACACGGTCGGGTGTTTAACCCCGATAGGATGTGGTTATTGCAAAAGTTAGTTGGGGACTAATTTCTATATCAAAGTACCTTGTTCACAAAACGATGAACTAACAAAATTCAAGACAAGCAAAGTACAAGAATACAGTAACATGATCCCATTTTTGTCATATCAAAATACACCAGTTAATGGAATACAAATATGAACAAATAATAAAAATAATAATATTCTTTAATAAAAAATTTAAATAATACCCTAAATTCAAAATAAATAAATAAATATATAATCTGAACTTTAAACACATGAATTCAAAAATTTAAATAATTATCCGAAATTCAGAAATTTTGAACAGTCATAAATCATATGAAATTTCAAAAGTAAAAAGAATCAGGATTTAAAAGAATTATTTGAAAATTCGGAATTTAACTAAACCAACACGTGGGAATTCTAAAGAATCTCATTAATTTGAATATTAAATAATTTAAAAATAATTCGAAATTAGTATTAATTATATAAATATAATTTGAATAATATACGTAAAATCTAATTATCCAAAAATAAATAAATAAAAATACATATTTTTCACAAATTTAACAAGTTTCAAAAAGTCTATATACATAGTATAATTTATATGTGGGATACTTACCGATATTTGCTAAATCCACAAAAAAATCCAAGTTGACTCCCACTTAACTCTCCACAAAAAGAACCTATAGACATAAAAATCAATTCAATAACCCTAACTTTACAAATTAACTAGGAGTCTTGGATTCCGAGTATAACACTTAATCTTATAAAGGATCGAAAAATAAATATCATTGGATACTATAAGACCTCAATCAAAACACCGCACATCCCTAACCCAAACAAGACAAAGTGCATCAAGAAGAAAAAATTAAACTGCTAAAGCATTACTAATTAACCTTTGAAGGATAATATATATATTCACACAATGGCATCCATAAATAACTGAGGATAAAAACATGGAGAAGTAAAAGCTTTGCTCAATTTCATCGAAACCACTAGCGTAACTATAAAGAACGTATTTAATAGAGAAACTTAAAAAGAACATGAAGAACCTACAAGCGAGAGAACATCTAACATACAACACCAAACAAACACCCAACACCGCTAAAACAAGACCACCACAAGGTACAGAAATCAGATGACTGCCTAACCTTGTATTTGGAAGTCGCTTAGATCCTCGTTTGACAATCGGGACTATGAGAACCTCTCGATTCTGCCACCACAATGCTAAAGAGACGATAGGGAGAAGGCTGCGAAGTTATCCCCTTTTTTTATTGAGATTTAAAAAAATCGCGAGTGGGAGGTTGCCTAAAATATGGGTAGAAGGTTATGAAAGGATAAGATAAAACTTTTAAATGAAACTAATTAAATTAAATAAAAAAAACAAAAAGATAATTTTAAAGAGAGTGGGGTCCACAAACTCCTCCCTCCTTAGAAGGAGTTTAGTCCTCTAAACTTGTACCTAAGGTATCAAAAAAGATACGGATATCTCCCTTTTATCTCAGACTCCAACTCCCAAGTTGCTTCACGCTCTGAATGATTGCTCCATTGAACCTTGACATAAGAAATGACCCGGCTTCTCAATGTTTGCTCCTTAAAATCCACAATCTTTATAGGTTGCTCCCTCATACGTCAAATCATTGCTAAGCTCAAAAGTCGAGAAAAATTGTATCACATGGTCGGATTCGAATGAACTTCTTCGACGATAGAAACATGGAACACATCATGTACACGAGGCAGTGAAGGTGGTAATGCAAGTCGATATGCCACCTCACCAATGCGTTCCCAAAAATCTCAAAGCGGACCGATAAACCGAGGGCTGAGCTTCCTTCTCACACCAAAACGAATAACTCCTTTAGTGGGAGCTACTCTTAAGAACACATGATCACCCACCTGGAACTCCAAGCTTCTTCTCCTATTATCTGCGATAACTTTTTACGCTTACTCACGAGTACGCTCGCAGACGATCTCTGATAAGATGAACTTTCTCCACTGTCAACTGCACAATCTCTGGCCCTAACAATTTACGTTCTCCCACATCATCCCAACAAATAGGTGACCTACATCTCCTGCCATACAGTGCCTCATAAGGAGCCATTTGAATGCTTGATCGATAAGCGTTATTATAAGAAAAAACTCTATCAATGGCAAATGTCGATCCCAAGAAGGCCCAAAATCAAGCATACAAGCCCGAAGCATATCCTCCAAAATCTGAATTGTTCTCTCGCAGTCGCCCATCGCTATGGGATGAAAAAGCTGTCATTTGACGTCAATTTGGTTCCTAAGGCCTTATGTAGACTCCTCCGAGTGTGCCACGAACCGCGTATCCCGATCGAGACACAAGTAATGCAGGAACACCATGAAGTCTCACCACATCGATCATTGTACAACTCGACTAACTTCTCTAAAGTCATGCCACCCGTCGACAGCCCAAGAAGTGAAAGCGGACTTGGTCGACCGTCCACCACCACCCAAACACTGCCGAAGCCTTTACTGGTTCGAGGAAACCCAGATACAAAATCCATAGCAATGTTCTCCCACTTCCACTCAGGAATGGGAAGAGGGTGCAGAAGTCCCGCTGGCCTCTGATGCTCCACCTTGACCTGGCCGACGTGTCAAGCAACGTGCTCACGCTAATCCGTACGATCATCTCTTCATGTTGTTCCACCAAAAGATATCCTTCAAATCCTTGTACATTTTGGTGCTTCCGGGGATGCTATCGAGTAGTCGGTATAATGAGCTTCCTCCATGATTTCCTTTCTTCAATTCTGAATTATTTGGAACACAAATCCGATCACCCGAATCTTACTTGAGCCATCTTCATGAATTCTAAAAGCGAACTTGGGTGCCCCTTTTCCACTTCTTGCCGAACCTTACTCGAGATAACCATCCACTTCTGTGCTACTTTAATCCTCTCGGATAGAGTAGGGTCTCACCACTAAACACCCGCTAAATACACGCGGTGTCCTTTAACACCACTTGTAGGTCCATTCGTCTCAAATCCTCCATGATAGGCTTACGGGAGGTGATTAATGTAGCAACGCCATCTTGAAGATTTCCTACTAAGGGCATCGGCTACCACATTTGCCTTTCCAGGATGATAGCTGATGGTCAAATCATAGTCTTTCAATAACTCCAACCATCTCCTCTGTCTCATATTCAGCTCCTTCGTGCAGTGAAAATGTATTTAAGGCTCTTGTGATCCGTAAACACCTCACAAGTCTCCCCCATACAAGTAATGCCTCCATATCTTCGAGGCAAAAAATCACCGCGACTAACTCCGGATCATGAGTGGGATAGTTCACCTCAGATGGTTTCAACTGCTCTAGAAGCATAAGCCACCACATGACCATTACGCATCGATACACACCCAAGACCAGTTTTACAAGCATCACTATAAATGGTAAACCCTTCACCGAGAGATGGAAGTGTGAGAATAGGTGCGAGACACCAACCGGTGTTTCAACTCTTGGAAACCTTGTTCACATCGATCGACCACTGAAAAACTTGCTCCTTTCTCGGTGAGTTTGGTCAATGGTGCCGCCAACACCGAAAACCCTTCCACAAACCGTCTATAATAACCGGCTAGCCCAGAGACTGCGAATCTACGCCACATTCGTAGGTCTCTTCCACTCAACAACGACTTTTCTATCTTCTTGGGATCAGCGAAATCCCATCCTTAGTTATCACATGACCAAGGAAAGCTACCCCGTCCAACCGAACTCACACTTAGAGAATTTACGTAAGCAGTTTCTTCTCTCTCAAGATGCCTAGCACAATCCTCGAGTGCTCTTCATGCTCTTCCCGACTCTTCGAATATACCGGAATATCATCAATAAAAACCACTACTGAACCTATCCAAGAAAGGTTTAAATGTTCTATTCATGAAATCCATAAAAAGCAGTACGGGGCATTAGATCAAACCCGAAAGGCATTACAAGAAACTCATAATGCCCATAACGAGTCCGAAATCGCAGACTTCGACACATCCCCGCTTGATCTTCAGTCGGTGATATCCTGACCTGAGATCAATTTTTGAAAACACCTGAGAACCCTGCAATTGATCAAAAAGGTCATCGATCCGAGGCAATGGATATCGATTCTTTCATCGTCACCTTGTTCAACTCTCGTAGTCGATGCATAATCGCATACTGCCATCCTTCTTCTTCACGAACAAAACTGGAGCGCCCCACGGAGAAACACTGGGGCGAATAAAACCTTTCTCAAGTAGTTCCTCAAGTTGCTTCTTTAACTCCTTAAGTTCTGCAGGTGCCATCCTGTAAGGAGCCTTAGATATGTGGCTCGCTCCCGGAATCAAATCAATACCAAAATCCACTTCTCTGCCTGGTGGCAAGCCAGGAAGATCCTCGGGAAAAAAACATCGGAAAAACCTCTCGACCACCGAATATCCTCTAACACCGCCCTTCCGATTCAACTTCCACCAGATGTTGCAAGAAACCCCGAGCACCCACCCAAGAGTAATTTTCCGAGCTTGTAAAGCGGAAATCACACGAGGCGGTGACACGCACTCATTTCCTCGAAAGGTGAACTCGGTTCACCTGTGGATTTTTAAACACTACCCTTTTGCATAACAATCAACGACAACATGAAATCTAGAGCAAAAATCCATTCCCAAAATGATATCATAGTCAGTCATACCCATAACATGAAGACGAGCTAGCAACTCATGACCGACAACAATAATGGGACAGTTCTCACATGCTCTACTAAGAACAATATCAACTCCCACGGGGTAGCAACACACAAATCATACTCAAAAAGTAGTAATGAGCAAAACATGCTTCCGAATAAAAGCAGACGAGATAAACGAATGTGTAGCTCCAGAATCAAATAAGACACAGGCATATGTGGAATAAACTGATAATATACCTGACACCACTGCATTTGAGGCATGAGCATCCTCCTGAGTCAATGCATAAACCTCGTCCCCTGTGTCTTGGCCTTCCAACTTTATGTTGAGTTGAGGATGAGGGTTGCTCACTGACCATCTCCTTTCCCTCGCACGCCCGACCCACGTAACCACGAGGTTTAGGTGTTGGTTCATGCCTAGAATTTTGAACTGTAGAGGATCTTTGTGCTCCAGAAGACTGCATCTGTGGACACTCAGCAATATGGTGCTCCGAGCGCCACACCGTAACATGCCCTCAGCAACCCTGCTCGCAATCCTTAGAGTCATGCGCACCACCACAAGTAGAGCATTTCTTCTGGCCAGAACGAGAAGAAGTAGGTGGCAATCCTCGAGATCTCTGAGCTGGCGGCTCACCCACTGTTTGAGACTTATTCTAACCCACATCAGACTTGGATCTTCCTCCAGTTTCCCAGATGTACGGTCTCCCTTGTTGTCAAAACTTCTATCTCTCTTCTTCTCGAAAATCTTACGCTTTGATCCCTCGGTGTCACCCTAAACAGTGTCCAATGACTTAGCTAGCCCTACCACCTCCTGATAGTCGGTCGTGTAAAGCGGCTAAACCCTCCAAATATGTGCTCGCAAAACCTCCCTCAAAGCGCTCGAGCCCTCGCTGATCATCATCAACCAACTTCGAGCATACCTAGAAAGCCCGTCGAATTCCATCTCATACTCATCAATGACATACTCCCTCGCTCAAGTTAATGAATTTTCTCTCAAAACCGCACCATCTTGTCTCTCGGTGAAGTATTTACGTGAAAAAGGGCTTTTCCTCGACTGCTCCCAAGATTCAAAACTCCTTTCCACGACGAATCGAAGTTCTCCTCTGTACTGCTGGTTTGCGGTCCCTTGAGCATGTACACTCCGAACCTAAGCTTTTTCTTCTTCATTACACTTCATCATGCAAAAGCTTTCTCCATTTCTTCTACCCAAACCTCCACATCATCAGGATTGGTAGTGCCCTCAAAGCGGTAACGGACCCGGATCTTTTGAATTCCATAATAGTCTTCTCCTTAAGCTCACAGGAAGTAGGCGGAGGCGGGAGGAGGCTGGTGGTGGGGGTGGTGCTTGCTTGTTGCTCGTCTCTCAGTCACGCACCATGCCTACCACCTCTCGAACCAACTCCATCATAGCTTCGTCTCTATCCACCCTTACGCCCCTACTCAGCTGGGGGCATCCATGGTCGATGCCCGCCCAAATAACTCTCCAACACTCCTCATCTGGCCTACTCGGGGTGCCATTCAGTCAAGGCAAACCCAATCAAAATTAGACAAAACTCTAAAAAGTTTAACTAGCTCTTGAGAATGTAAAGCTAACACATAAGTCATCCTAGCAGTCTAAATCAGAAGGTCTATCAGAAATACTAGGATCAAGATTAACTGAGAACTCTCTGATACCACTAAATTTGTCACGCCCCGAACCTGGCTCCCCAGGCCCAGTGCACTGACAAACGGCCACACACCCACCAAGCTGAGGCCTAGTAGGCATGTAAGGCCTCAAAACCCTGTTCTCAACAAATCACAAAAAAATCTAACAGAGAGCAAAAGACTAGAAACAAGAATGGAGTTCAGTACTAAAAGAAATAAGCTCAAGTGTCTTGCTAGCAGATTACTACAAATTTAATCAAATAAAAACTATGCCCACAACAAAGCGGGACTTATTACATGCTAAGAAGATTGACGGTGGCCCAACGATCCTCGCTAAGCTATCCGTCACACGACCTCTACTCCCTCGATCCGAAAGAAAAAAATAACAACCAAAAATTTATGAGCTTTGATGCACCAGATGAAGCACCCACTAAAAAAGTATAGGGATCACTTATCAAAAAAATCATAATTTAATAATTTGCAAAAACCAACCATAAGTTTAATTCACTTAACATAGATGTCAAAAATTAAGCATATAGGTCCCCCAAACAACTATTGCCCAAAACAAATCACAAAAATTTATATATTTACCCTCGGTGATCCCGAGACAAAACAAAAAGTCATATTTTTTTACCCTCGGTGAGCCCAGAAAAAATTAACAAAGGCCGATATTCCGCGAAGCCCGATCGTAAAGCGTTGGGAAACTATAGTTTCTAGAACAAAATACGATGTCGACACTGGCCGTGTTTAACCCCAGGATGTGAGGTTATTCGCAAAGTTAGTTGGGGACCAATTTTCTATATCAAAGTCACCTTTGATTCACAAAACGATGAACTAACAAAATTCAAAGACAAGCAAAGTACAAGAATCAAATGTAATATGATCCCAGTTTTTGTCATATCAAAATACACCAGCTTAATGGAATACAAATATGAACAAATAATAAAAAATAATAATATTCTTTAATAAAAAAATTTAAATAATACCCTAAATTCAAAAATAAATAAATAAATACATAATCCCGAACTTTAAACACATGAATTCAAAAATTTAAATAATTATCCAATTGAAATTTTTGAATAGTAAATCATATGAAATTTCAAAAGTAAAAAAGAATCGGGATTTAAAAGAATTATTTTGAAAATTGAAATTTAACTAAATCAACACTGGGAATTCTAAAGAATCTCATTAATTTAGAATATTAAATAATTTAAAAATAATTCGAAATTAGTATTAATTATATAAATATAATTTGAATAATATACGTAAATCTAATTATTCAAAAATAAATAAATAAAAATACATATTTTCACAAATTTAACAAGTTTCAAAAAGTCTATATACATAGTATAATTTATATGTGGGATACTTACCTGATATTCGCTAAATCCACAAAAATCCAAGTTGACTCCCACTTAACTCTCCACAAAAGAACCTATAGACATAAAATCAATTCAATAACCCTAACTTTACAAATTAACTAGGAGTCTTGGATTCCGAGTATAACACTTAATCTTATAAAGGATCGTGAAAAATAAATATCATTGGATACTATAAGACCTCAATCAAAAACATCGCACATCCCTAACCCAAACAAGATCGAGTGCATCGAAGAAAAATTAAACTGCTAAAAGCATTACTAATTAACCTTTGAAGGATAATATATATATTCACACAATGGCATCCATAAATAACCGGGGATAAAACATGGAGAGTAAAGCTTGCTCCGAATTCACTTTGAAACCACTAGCGAGAACTATAAAGAGCGATTTAATAGAAACTTAAAAGAACATGAAGAACCTACAAGCGGAGAACATCTAACATACAACACCAAACAAACACCCAACATCGCCAAACAAGACCACCACGAAAGGTGCTAAATCGGATGATCGCCTAACCTTGTATTTGGAAAGTCGCTTAGATCCTCGTTTGACAATCGGGACTAGGAGAACTCCTCGATTACTGCCACCACAGCGCTAAAGAGACGATAGGGAGAAGACTGCTGAAGTTATCCCTTTTTATTGAGATTTAAAAAAATCGCGCAGTGGGAGGTTGCCTAAAAATATGGGTAGAAGGTTATAGAAAGGATAAGATAAAACTTTTAAAATGAAACTAATTAAATTAAATACAAAAAGATAATTTTTAAAGAGAGTGGGGTCCACAAACTCCTCCCTCCTTAGAAGGAGTTTAGTCCTCTAAACTCGTACCTAAGGTATCAAAAAGATACGGATATCTCCCTTTTTATCTCAGGACTCAACTCCCAAGTTGCTTCACGCTCTGAATGATTGCTCCATTGAACCTTGACATAAGAAATGACCCGGCTTCTCAATGTTTGCTCCTTAAAAATCCACAATCTTTATAGGTTTGCTCCTCATACGTCAAATCATTGCTAAGCTCAAAGTCGAAGAAATTGTATCACATGGTCGGGGATTCGAATGAACTTCTTGATAGAAACATGGAACACATCATGTATCCGAGGATGTTGAAGGTGGTAATGCAAGTCGATATGCCACCTCACCAATGCGTTCCAAAATCTCAAAGCGGGACCGATAAACCAAGAGTTTGAGCTTCCTCTCACACCAAAACGAATAACTCCTTTAGTGGGAGCTACTCTTAAGAACACATGATCACCCACCTGGAACTCCAAGCTTCTTCTCCTATTATCTCGTGCAACTTTTTACTCGCTTACTCGAGTCGCTCGCGCGATCTCTCGATAAGACGAACTTTCTCCACCGTCAACCGCACAATCTCGGCCCTAACAATTTACGCTCTCCCACATCATCCCAACAAATAGGTGACTCTACATCTCACATACGATTGCCTCATAAGGAGCCATTTGAATACTTGACTGATAACTGTTATTATAAGAAAAACTCTATCAGATGGCAAATGTTGATCCCAAGAAGGCCCAAAATCAGCATACAAGCCCGAAGCATATCCTCCAGAATCTGAATTGTTCTCTCAGACTGCCCATCAGTTTGCGGATGAAAAGCTGTGCTGAACGTCAATTTGGTTCCTAAGGCCTTATGTAGACTCCTCCAGAAGTGTGCCACGAACCGCGTATCCCGATCAGACACAAAAGTAACAGAACACCATGAAGTCTCACCACTGATCAATGTACAACTCGCTAACTTCTCTAAAGTCATGCCCGATCACAGCGACAGAAGTGAGCGGACTTGGTCAACCGTCCCACCACCACCCACACAACTGTCGAAGCCTTCTCTGGTTCGAGAAACCCGAATACAAAATCCATAGCAATGTTCTCCCACTTCCACTCAGGAATGGGAAGAGGGTGCAGAAGTCCCGCTGGCCTCTGATGCTCCACCTTGACCTGCTGACTGTGTCAAGCATCATGTACTGCTAACTGCATCGACATCTCTCTTCATGTTGTTCCACCAAAAAGATATCCTTCAAATCCTTGTACATTTTGGTGCTTCCAGGATGCACTGAGTAGCTGGTATAATGAGCTTCCTCCATGATTTCCTTCTTCAATTCTGAATTATTTGGAACACAAATCCGATCACCGAATCTTACTGAGCCATCTTCATGAATTCTAAACTGAACTTGGGTGCCCCTTTCCACTTCTTGCCGAACCTTCTGCAGATAACCATCCACTTCTTGTGCTACTTTAATCCTCTCAGATAGAGTAGGTCTCACCACTAAACCTGCCAAATACACGCCGGGTGTCCTTTAACACCACTTGTAGGGTCCATTCGTCTCAAATCCTCCATGATAGGCTTACGGGAGGTGATTAATGTAGCAACGCTCATCGAAAGATTTCCTACTAAGGGCATCGACTACCACATTTGCCTTTCCGGGATGATAGGCGATGGTCGAATCATAGTCTTTCAATAACTCCAACCATCTCCTCTCTGCCTCATATCAGCTCCTCCGTAGTGAAAAATGTATTTAAGGCTCTTGTGATCCGTAAACACCTCACAAGTCTCCCCATACAAAGTAATGCCTCCATATCTTCAGGGCAAAAATCACCGCAGCTAACTCCAGATCATGAGTGGGATAGTTCACCTCAGATGGTTTCAACTGCCTAGAAGCATAAGCCACCTACGTGACCATTCCGCATCAATACACACCCAAGACCAGGTTTTTACAAGCATCACTATAAATGGTAAACCCTTCACCAGGAGATGGAAGTGTGAGAATAGGTGCGGAGACCAACCGGTGTTTTCAACTCTTGGAAACCTTTGTTCATACCGTGATCGACTCATCGAAAAACTTGCTCCTTTCCCGGTGAGTTTGGTCGATGAGTGCCGCCAACACTGAAAACCCTTCCACAAACCGTCTATAATAACCGGCTAGCCCCAGGAAACTGCGATCTCGCCACATTCGTAGGTCTCTTCCACTCAACAACGACTTCTATCTTCTTGGGATCATGAAATCCCATCCTTAGTTATCACATGACCAAGGAAAGCTACCCCCGTCCCAACCGGAACTCACACTTAGAGAATTTGCAAATGCAGTTTCTTCTCTCTCAAGATGCCTAGTACAATCCTCGATGCTCTTCATGCTCTTCCCTGACTCTTCGAATATACCAGAATATCATCAATAAAACCACTACTGAACCTATCCAAGAAAGGTTTAAATGTTCTATTCATCAAATCCATAAAAAGCAGTAGGGCATTACGTCGACCCGAAAGGCATTACAAGAAAGCTCATAATGCCCATAACGAGTCCGAAATGCGGACTTTCGACACATCCCCCCGCCTTGATCTTCACTCGGTGATATCGACCGAGATCAATTTTTGAAAACACCTGAGAACCCTGCAATTGATCAAAAAGGTCATCGATCCGAGGCAATGGATATCGATTCTTTACTGTCACCTTGTTCAACTCTCGGTAGTCGATGCATAATCGCATACTGCCATCCTTCTTCTTCACGAACAAAACTGGAGCGCCCCACGGAGAAACACTGGGGCGAATAAAACCTTTCTCAAGTAGTTCCTCCAGTTGCTTCTTTAACTCCTTAAGTTACTGCAGTGCCATCCCGTAAGGAGCCTTAGATATGTGGCTCGCTCCCGGGAATCAAATCAATACCAAAAATCCACTTCGTCATGCGGTGGCAAGCCGGGAAGATCCTCGGGAAAAACACTCGTAAAACCTCTCGACCACCGAATATCCTCTAACACTGCCCTTCCGATTCAACTTCCACCAATGTTGCAAGAAACCCCCGAGCACCACTCAAGAGTAATTTCCGAGCTTGTAAAGCGGAAAATCACACGCAGGCGGTGACACGGACTCATTTCCACGAAGGTGAACTCAGCTCACCGAGGGATTTTAAACACCACCCTTTTTGCATAACAATCAACTACAGACATGAAATCTAGACGAGAAAAATCCATTCCCAAAATGATATCATAGTCAGTCATACCCATAACATGAAGACGAGCTAGCAACTCATGACCGGCAACAATAATGGGACAGGTTCTCACATGCTCTACTAAGAACAATATCAACTCCCACCGGGTAGCAACACACAAATCATACTCAAAAAGTAGTAGCAGTAGAAACATGTTTCGAATAAAAGCGACGAGATAAAGCGAGATGTGTAGCTCCGGAATCAAATAAGACACGTGCATATGTGGAATAAGCGATAATATACGACACCACCTGCATTTTGAGGCATGAGCATCCTCCCCGAGTCAATCGATAAACTCGTCCTTGTGTCTTCGGCCTTCCAACTTTATGTTGAGTTGAGGATGAGGGTTGCTCACGCGACCATCTCCTCTTTCCTCGCTGACGCCCAGCCCAGTAACCACGAGGTTTTAGTTGCTGGTTACATGACCTAGAATTTTTGAACGTCAGAGGATCTTTGTGCTCGAAGATCTGCATACATGGGACACTCGGCAATATGGTGCTCGAGCTTGCCAGACACATGCCCACAGAACGCTCCGATCTTAGAGTCGTGCGCACCACCACAAGTAGAGCATTTCTTCTGGCCAGAACGAGAAGAAGCAGGTGGCAATCCTCGAGATCTCTGAGCTGGCGGCTCACCCACTGTTTGAGACTTATTCTGACCCACATCAGACTTGGATCTTCCTCGATTCCCAGATACGGTCTCCCTTGTTGTCAAAACTTCTATCTCTATCTATCACGAAATCTTACGCTTTGATCCACGGGTGTCACCCCAAACGATTGTCCAATGACTTAGCGCCCTACCACCTCCTCGCATAGCGGTGGGTGTAAAAGCGGCTAAACCCTCCGAATATGTGCTGCAGACCTCCCCAGCGTCGAGCCCACGCTTTGATCATCATCAACCAACTTCGGAGCATACCTAGAAAGCCTAGGGCTAGATTCCATCTCATACTCATCAAGCACGTACTCCCTGCGTCAGAGTTAATGAATTTTCTCTCAAAGCGCACCATCTTGTCTACGGTGAAGTATTTACGAAAAGGGCTTTTCCTCACTGCTCCCAAGATTCAAACTCCTTTCACTCGACGAATCGCGAAGTTCTCCTCTGCACCCGAGTGGTTTTGCCGGGTCCCTTGAGCGTATGCACTCGAACCTAAGCTTTTCTTCTTATTACACTTCCCGTCAGCTAGCTTTCTCCATTTCTTCTACCCAAACCTCCACATCATCGATTGGTAGTGCCCTCAAACGATAACGGACCCGATCTTTTTGAATTCCATAATAGTCTTCTCCTTAAGCTCCCCAGGGAAGTAGGCGGAGCGAGGAGGAGGCGGCAGTGGTGGGGTGGTGGCTTGCTGTGCTGTCTCTGGTCACGCACCATGCCTACCACCTCTCGAACCAACTCCATCATAGCTTCATCTCTATCCACCCTTCCGCCCCTACTTTCAGTCGGGGCATCCGCAGAAAGTCGATGCCCGCCCAAAATAACTCTCCAACACTCCCTCTGGCAGACTCTACGGGGTGCCATTCCATCAGAGCAAACCCAATCAAAATTAGACAAAACTCTAAAAAGTTTAACTAGCTCTTGAGAATGTAAAGCTAACACATAAGTCATCCCTAGCAGCTCTAAATCGAAGGTCTATCAGAAATACTAGGATCAAGATTAACTGAGAACGCTCTGATACCACTAAATTTGTCACGCCCCGAACCTGGCTCCCCAGGCCCAGTGCACTGACAAACGGCCACACACTACCAAGTCGAGGGCCCAGTAGGGCATGTAAGGCCTCAAACCCGTTTCTCAACAAATCACAAAAAGTCTAACGAGGTAGAGCAAATTTAGAAAGCAAAGAATGGAGTTCATGACTAAAAAGAAATAACTAAGTGTCTTTGCATGCTACAAATTTAATCAAATAAAAAACTATGCCCACAACAAAGCCCGGGACTTATTACATGCTAAGAAGATTGATCGGGTGGCCCAACGATCCTCGCTAAGCTGATCCGTCAATGACCTCTACCCCGATCCGAAGAAAAATAACAACAAAATTTATGAGTTTGACCAGTAAGGAGCTACCCACTAAAAATATAGGGATCACTTATCAAAAATCATAATTTAATAATTTGCAAAAACCAACCATAAGTTTAATTCACTTTACATAGATGTCAAAAATTAAGCATATAGGTCCCCAAACAACTATTGCCCAAAACAAATCACAAAATTTATATATTTACCTCGGTGATCCCGAGACTGAAAAACAAAAGTCATATTTTTACCCTCGGTGACCCGGGCAAAAATTAATAAAAGGGTCGATATTCCTGCAATCGACTCAAGCAAAGTGGGGAAAACCATAGTTTCTAGAACAGAAAATACGGTCGACACGCGTACATGTTTAACCCCGATGTGATGGTTATTGCAAAGTTAGTTGGGGACTAATTTTATATCAAAGTACCTTTTGTCTACAAAACGATGAACTAACAAAAATTCAAAAACAAGCGAAAGTACAAGAATACAAGAATATGATCCCTATTTTTGTCATATCAAAATACACTCAGGTTAATGGAATACTAATATGAACGAATAATAAAAATAATAATATTCTTTAATAAAAATTTAAATAATACCCTAAATTCAAAATAAATAAATAAATACATAATCTGAACTTTAAACACATGAATTCAGAAATTTAAATAATTATCCGAAATTGAGAAATATGAAATTTCAAAAGTAAAAAGAATCAGGTTAAAAAGAATTATTTGAAAATTCAAATTTAACTAAATCAACACGTGAGGAATTCTAAGAATCTCATTAATTAGAATATTAAATAATTTAAAATAATTCCGCAAATTAGTATTAATTATTTAAATATAATTTCGAATAATATCTAAGAAATTTAATTATTCAAAATAAATAAATATCGTATTTTACTGGAATTTAATAAGTTTCAAAAATTACATATACGTAGTATAATTTATATGTGGATACTTACGATATCTCATAAGCTCACAAAAATCCGAGTCGACCTCAGCTTAACTCTCACAAAAGAACCTAGTAGAGCGTAAAATCAATTCAAATGACTCCTAAGCTTTCACTAAATTAGCTTAGGAGTCTTGGATTCCAAGTATAACACTATCTTATAAAGGATCGTAACGTAAATATCATTGGATACTATAAGAGCTATCAATCAAAACATCGCACATCCTAGCACGATCATGAGTCGCATCGAGAAGAAATTAAAGCTGCTAAAGCATTACTAATTAACCTTTGCAAGGATAATATAAATTCACACAATAAGCATCATAAATAACTGGGATAAAAACATGGAGAAGTAAAGTCACTTCTGAATTTAATTTGAACCACTAGCAGTAGCATAAAGAACGTATTTAATGAGAAAGCTTAGCAATGAAAGAACCCATAAGTGGAGACATCTAACGTACTACACCAAACAAAAACACTCTAACACCGCCAAACAAGACCACCACGCAGATGCAATCGGATGACCGCCTGGCGTGATTTCGAAGTCGCTTAGATCCTCGTCTGACATCGGGACTAGGAGACCCTCTCGATTCTGCTCACCACAACGCTTAAAGGACGATGAGAGAAGGCTAGACGAGTTATCCCTTTTATCGAGATTTAAAAATCGCATGAGGTGGGGTTCTTAAAATACTGAGTAGAAAGGTTATAAGAGAGGATAAGATAAAACTTTAAACGACTAATTAAATTAAATAAAAACAAAAAAGATAATTTTTAAAAGAGTGGGGTCCACAGGTTTTCTTTTCTGTTCTTTTTCTAAATAATTTTAAAATTTTAATTTAAAAGGAGTTGCTTGCTTCCATTTCATTCATGGTGGAGAAGAGATATAAATGAAATGAACTAGTCCAAAGAAGACACCCACTTTGATTATGACCTTCCTCTTTTTTTCTTAAGAAGAGCACAAGAGAGAGAGAGAGAGAGAAGAGTTGCATTTGCTCTCCAATCTCTATCCAACACATTCCTGACAAACTCTGAATAATATTATTTTGTCTGGAAAGCAGAGAATTACATTGCAGAATGGGCAGGCATTCATGTTGTTACAAGCAGAAGCTGAGGAAAGGTTTGTGGTCTCCTGAAGAGGATGAGAAGCTTTTGAATCACATCACCATGTATGGCCATGGCTGTTGGAGCTCTGTTCCCAAACTTGCAGGTTATCTATCTATCTATCTATCTATCTATCTATCTATCTATCTATATATTTCTCTCTGTATATATATATATACATCCTTTGAAAATCCTATGAATATCCAGTGTATGAAAAATGAGAGAATGTTTCAGGTCTGCAGAGGTGTGGGAAGAGCTGCAGATTGAGGTGGATAAATTATTTGAGGCCAGACTTGAAGAGAGGTACATTCTCTGAGCAGGAGGAGAACCTCATTATTGAACTCCATGCAGTTTTAGGAAACAGGTATTTGATTCATTCATGTTTTCAGTTTAAGATCATTTTATTATTATTATTATTATTATTATTATTATTATTATTATTTTGTTTTTCTGACACATTTAAATTTATGAACAAAATCAAACAGGTGGTCTCAGATTGCTGCACAGTTGCCAGGAAGAACTGACAATGAGATAAAGAACCTCTGGAACTCTTGTATAAAGAAGAAACTGAAACAGAGAGGCATTGACCCTGTTACCCACAAGCCATTGTTGTCTGAGACCGAAGACGGCACAGCAGCCGGAGGAGAAGATCATAATAAACCTACAGCCGCCACAAACATCAATGACAAGCCCAAACTCCTTTCCCCTGCAAGTGCAATGACTACTACTTGTACAACTTCTTATCTTCCTCCTCTTGAACTCATGAATCACAATCAATCAGCTCCCAGTGTATTCCTCTGGTTCAACAGTCAGCAACAACAACAGCAGCAGCAAGAACTGAATTGTAACACTGGTTCATTCATGTCTGCTACTCCTTCAATGGGTGGTACAAAGTCAGTGATGCATGGAGTTCAGTACTGGGAGGGAAGCCATTCAAGCAACAGTAGTGCAAGCAGTGGCATTGAGTTGCAAAGCAATGGTTCTCTCATTGAGAGTGGTGGCATCTTCTCTTGGTCAGATTTGACATCTGACAGTGAAGCTCAAATCCATCTTGATGGAGAACCAGAGGACCTCAAATGGTCAGAGTATCTTCAAGGCTCCTTCCCAGTTTCTGCAGCACTTCGAGGCCATGGAGGTCAACCTCTTTGATATCAAAGCTGAAAAACCATTTGTTAGCCATGGATGATGGGATTTCTGCTTCTTGAATCAGAATTATCAGCAAGAGCAGCAAACCTCCTGTCATCCTTATGGTAAGCATTTCTGGCGATGAACAAAAGCAAAACAGAACAACAGGAAAGTACATCAAAGGAAATCGAAAGAAAACACCCATTTTTATACATGGAGAGCTCTGATTCATAGAAAAGAGATAAAGAGAGGATTCTCATGTGACATAGATTTTTCTCATGTATATATCGTCTCCACGATCCAAAAAGAAGGAAGGAAAGAAAAGTAAAAAAAAGAAAAACAACCATGTCTTCTCTTGTGTCATGCTTGAACATACATGCAATTTGTTTGGCACAGAATAAAGCTTGTTCCAGTGTTCTTATATAAATTTTTTGTTTTCTTTTTGATTTTGTTCCACAGAGTTCAGCTTCTCACTTGTTAAAAAAACCATTGAAATCTCTGTTCTTGAAAAACAAAGGTTTCTTTGATATTTGCCTTTTCTGATAGCAGCCAGCAGCATCACTTTCATTGATGCTTCCTCTAGTGATCATTGTGAAAAATATGAATGAATTGTTGTATGTATGGCATTTGATTTGATGATATTTACTTTATCTTCCAACTTTTTTAGCTGAGCAACATCAACAGCGAAGTTGAATGGAGGGGCTACTGCTCACTTTTATGCTTTTTGGAGGCATGAATTATAGCTGCTGTCTGCCTCTTGATCACTCATCTGATAGCTACTTCAAATCATCTCTGCTTCATTTGCAAGTGTCTGAGATCAGACCAAAAACATCAGAATCTATTGAATTCACCGACTGCTGGAAAGATAGTGACTCCTTCAATTCAATTTTCACCATCAATTAAATAGAGAACATGAAAGCCCCATACATCAGCTTCAGTTAATTTCCATCTTTGCCAGTACTCACCAGTTATCTCTGCTGCTAAAAAAACAACTACATATTGGAGTTGAGAAATGTGCAGAAAAAATTATCATTACAATAATTGCAGTTGCTTCAGAAATGATTGCTAAAACACAATACAGCAATTGGATTAAAGATGACTTCTAGGAATATGACTCATGTTTTGCCAATCAAGCAAGAAGGGACCATTTAGAAAGCAAATTCTCATATTTTTTTGAGTAATTGAAATAAAAAGTAAAAAAAGATTTCTCATTGCTCTATACAAGCACCTCTCTCTCTCTCTCTCTCTCTCTCTTCTTATCTATGCAGCAAAGTGCCTTCAGCAATGAGAACTTTCTCAACATGGTAGCACTGATGGAGATGGACCACCATGAACAAGAACAACACAAGAATGCAAACATCTATCTCATTGATCATTAAGCAAGAATAGTCCACACTGACTTAATGTCATTAAAAAGCAATCATATTAGCATAGATGTTCCACCATGTCGAAATGCATTATTATGTCGAACAACCACAAAGAATTAGAAGGTGAGCAATTTATGAAGATTAAAAAAACTTGTAGACAAATGGAATGCATGCTTGAATAAAGAAATGTATCATATAAAGAATGAACTCAAAGGGAATGAGATGAACAAAAAAAGTATTCTCAACTATAATGGTCCATGAAAGCATTGATGGAAAGAGGAATGGTGCAAGCCCCTTTCATGGGGACAAGCCTCATTGGCTATATCGATGACGACATTACAGGCATCAAGATCAAAAAGTGCAGACCTTAAAAATAATGGCCCAACTGATAAGCATTTACTACTTAAGATGCAAGCAATCAAACAAATAAACAAAACCAACAAGTCTAGTGCTAGAGTTCATAACAAAACATTTTAAACCACACCACAGAAGCCAATATTTATCAACAATGTAACTAAATGATGTGCCACAAATATGATTGTCATTTTCTGAATCCATGTTTTACATCTCTCAGCTGTTGGTACCATCAAGGAATAACCAGACAAACTCACATAAATACAATAAGACAGATGAGTAAAAAGGCACAAGATTCAAAGCCTTAAGATCCACAAACTATTAGATAATGAGGATACTGTTAAGACAGGGACCCACCACCCTAACTTCTCCATAACCGCAGCTGGGAAGGGGCTGGTCGGCCAGATATCAACTAGAGGAGCTGCCTCCCACGCGAATGCGACTACTGGCCCCTAGCCCATCACGTCTCCCACACTGCCCACAGCTGGATGTGGGACCCAAGATCCTAATCACAAAGAACTCAATGTACCGATACCACGTTAAGATAGTGACCACCACTCTAACTCTCCATAACCGCAGCTAGAGGAGGGTCGGCGAGTAGATATCAACTAGAGGGCGTCTCCCGACAGCGCTGATGCGACTATGGTCCTAAGCCACTGCGTCCCAACAGATACAACATGATAGCAAAGAAGAAACTTCAACTCAAACATCAGACGTCATTACTGTCAAAGGACATGCACATAGCCCCATCGGGTATGATTTATTTATTATACGTGATCCGAATGTTAAAATACATATGTGAAGGAATTAGCGTAATATTTGTGATGACAATTAAACCGGGTCTAGCATCAGAGCATGAACATCATCATGTCAGATGGGTAAAATTTCAATGGTGAAGTCACTGTGGTTGAATGATTTATGAACTTTGGACCAGTAGTCGTGATTCTTTGCACTGATGAAACCAATGAAGTGGAGACTTAAAGGGAAGAGCCAACAACTGCAATGGAATTTGCAGCATACTCATATTCAGATTTGATCTTGTCATCATTGCTTTTGTTGATTTCTACCGGTCTCTACTGTATGCAATTAACATCATGAATGTACTCACGCATAGGAAAGGCAAGACAGGAGACAGAAGAAAATAAAGAGCACAGATTTGTATAAGATCTATATAGATATAACTTTGATAAATTCTTATCAATGTCGACAACATGTGACATTATACTCCAAGATCATACAAATAACAATAAAATGAATAATACATTTTTTATGATCACTCTGTAATTGCACAATCTGCATATCTATAGTAGCAATGTCTATAACAATGAACCCATGGGGGAAGAATAGTATACCGACAATCTGACTTGCCGGATATTGAATGATAGCAAGTAAAGAACTTACTCTCAATGTCTCTCTGGATGAAGCATTCTTATTTCCAGCCACTCAGAAGAATGAGTCATTCCATCAGAGTATCAGTTGGAAGAATGGTGGCTGTGGTCAGATACAGCTCAAAAATTGAGATTTGGGAGAAATGAAGAATTATAATGTGTTCGACTAAATACTAGGTGATGGCAACTCTTGTCGCACGGGTATGCACAGTCTATCGCCTTAACTCCACATCGGTCAAAGTACCAGTCACCAACAGATTTTGCAATTCCCTGCACATGATAACAGGTTTTGAATTCATGCAATGGTATCCATATGTTAACATCAATATTACTCAAATCTCTATCACCTAGACATGAAAGCCAATGTAAGTTATTTATAGTCAATAATATCTCTACAGTTCCAAGCCTCTCGTTTGGTAATAATCATGATCATAAGCATCTGATACATTGTTTGCATAATTGACAGAGGTTTTAAAGTTAATTCGAGCAATGCTCTAATGGACTTTCATCATAATTATTAAGCTTATCAAGTTCACATTGTTTGAAGTCAAGAACAATGCAGAAATGAAGAACCACTTGTATAGAATGACAAGTTTACCTTATTAGCAAGACGGGGAGAATTATTTCCAAACCATGTATCTTGCCTCTCTGACTGACAATGAGCAAAACATGAATTGATAAATAGCCCGTTCTGCCTGGACAATGAGAACATCTTTATTGCGTTGAGCATTTGGTTCCTGAACCCTGAATTACCAAGAACATTTGCATGTAAATTGAATTCTATCCAAGTCCCACACACATTTTCAAATGAGATCAGGATAAGATCCCTGAGTAATACCTTGCAAGACATGAATTTGGCCAGCATTGCAGTTAACGTGATTCATCTTACACTGTTGCCAATAACCTTGAGGATCAGCTCTCCGGGGGGCTAAACTTTCCTGGAGCTGAAAATATATAATAAATAAATTATGTTATGTGGCATATACATCTTGGAGCAGCTGGTAAATTATTTTCAAGTGTCTATATTTGCAGTATTTGCATGTTCAACCACAGTTTTGGAGAGAGCTAAGTAAAAACCTGCCAGACATCATATGCTGCATTCAAAACAAAGGTTGGAGTATAAATATGTGGCAGCAAGTTCTGCGGAAAGAAGCACTGCAACAAGAAGAGGAAAACACAAAGAATTAGTATGACCCTTTACAAGCCTTTTGTAATATTCTTAGTAAACTTTATTAGAAAAAAGTAACATTACTGAAGTGGCATCCATGTGGTTGGTACAAGCTGCAGGCAAGCTCCTCCCCACTCCCTGTGAACATTTGACTTTTTGTTATTGTTTGCATTTCATCAGTAAAATGAGGCATAATATTGCCAATAGAACGTAGATTAAGGTGGAACAATGATTTTGAGTTAAATTCTTGCTGTTAAGGTGCATTATCCTGAACACAGAAAATCAAGTACAATAAAAGAACAACCAATGATTACCTGCAGATTCACTCACGCCATTGAAAAAAAGGATCTTAGGCTACGGCCACCAGCCACATCAGCACTGCATTTTGTGAAAAAGTAAACTAAGAACCACAATTACAAGCTAAATGTAAACAAAAACCCATCAGCAGATATATAGGATGTAAACCATACACATCAAGAAACAAGCCAGCATCAGCAAGACATTTGACTGTAGTTCTCCTTGGCAATAATCCTCGAACTCATCACAATGTATTATCGATGCTACACCACCGGCAGAACAGCCAGAAAGAAGAGCCTGCAGAAATAATTGACAGCTGAGAGTTAAATAAAAATTCAGGTCATGGTTGAGAAGCAAATGCTGTGGGAAAACAGTACATGGCTGGCATAACGCATTCCTTTGGACATAAGTTCCTCCATAGCAGCTGAAAAAATGCGCTGCCCTCGAAAGTATAGTCCTGCAGCCTAAAAAAACAAGACGCAGATATCTAACAAGGAGAAAAAAATATGAAAAGATTTAATTTGAAATGATGGTTTGCTTTCATGAAGGAAAAAGAAAAATGAAGAACACACAGTTCAACCACTTCTCGTGAATATAACCAATATAACTACTGCCTGAGCTTCCCCTTGTTAGTATTGGGCATCTCAACTGTCAAATGTCCTGAATGTCTATATTATGTGTTTGATGTTGGTTCACAAAAATGAACCACTAAAAGATATTTGACATAACTATACAACAGCCCCTACACAGTCAAATGGTGAAGAAAGACAATAGCACCTCATTAAACATCAGTATGAGGTCTTTTTTCTAGGAAAACAACAATCAGACAACAGTGGGTAAGGGTAGTTGCCTTTGTGAAAGAAAGATTGGCTGTGGATGGAGAAAAGCTAAAAATAAGCAGGAAACAAGTTTGGTGACACTAACCCGAAAGGATCAGGAAATGCTCATGGATGACAACACGATGGTATGATGTTCTCTCACCTACATGGTTAAATGCTAGAGTACAGGCAACCACTCTACCAATGTGTTATAATTAAAACAGTGAGGATAGTGTGTCACAATGCAAGAGCACAGAATGATGATTAAATACTTCATTTAAGAGGTAGAACCATAAAGGTGATAATGAATAAAACAAATTCATTTATGAGAAACAAGACTTTGACAAAACTTGTGATATCCATCCAGCCCCGATTGTGATTTGGTTTATGATGCTATATACAAGGAAGGAACTAAATAATCCCACTCATTCCAAGGGAGAGTGGAATGTACATAAGATTAAAAATCCACAAGTGACTTAAGGCCAAAAGAACAACTACATCAACAGAACTTCTCTGTTATGTACAGGAAATAACAGATTGACATTGGAAGCCAGAATTTAGAAGTATGTCCCATCTAATCATGCTTTTTTTAATTCTAAGAAATAAAAGAAGACAATATCTACCAACCTTGTTATAGCTTTCACCACTGAAAGATGCACCGTCACAGTACCGAATCTTGACTCTATTCCAGTTGTAGAAGTCTGGGCAGTTAAACCAGAATTATTATGAGCAAAAGAAAGAAAAAATGGGTACATACTCACACCTATAGATCTAGAAAAGATAAACATTCACTGCAAGCAATATAGAGATTCGGTTTGAGGAAAACCAGGATTTTCTTCAGGTTTGTTGCTCAATATCCCAGTGAACTCTATCACTCTCTCCATATAATTTGATGAACCACGATGAGTATTTTTACGGTGCACACATGTAGCAATGTCATTACACCAGCCTCCACCCTGTGGCATTCACAAATTAAGTTTTTATCCAAATTCACCAAAAATTAAAATATGCAAAAGCACTTAGCTGCTGATAAGATATGAGGTTTTGAGTTTCTGGCCTTCATTGATATTCTTAGACATACCAATTAAATCTTTCCATTTGAAAGAAATCTCACCTCTAATTGTATAAGCCAACTGTTTGCTCCCGTTCCATGGCCACGATGTAAATGGTAAGCAGGTGGGGTTCCATCCAAACATACTAAAAAGTATACAGAAAGGAAATATTCAAGACAAGAATCAGTTCAAGCTCAAGCACTCCAATGTAATGCAGTAACAAAAATCTTGCAATCAACGCTTTACAAGTTCTTCAAAATAGCAAAAAAACAGGAGTTCCGTGAAACCTCAAAACATAAAGACTCAAGACTTGGTTGAAAAAAATCATAGACACTTGAATGGATCTGAAGTCATTAAGCTGGTTTACAAACATGTAAACATGTCATACATCAGAAATATATTCCCAACATGAAATCAGAAACAAAGGTTTTGCTCATTACTTCAAAAGTTTGTTTCTCAGTAAATCATCAAGGCTGCCATAGTATACTTTTTAACAAATCTACAGAACTAAAAAATGTCCAAATCTAAAGAAACAAACAAACAAACAAACAGAAGATTGTATACTGGGAGCATGCGTAAGAAAAACAATCAAACAAAAAAGGAAAAAAAAATGAGAAAAGTAAATCAAGTAAACAAGCATTCACTCAAGTACTCGAAAGCAATGTCATTGCCGAGTATAGATATTAAATCACAACAAAATGATGACAATAATTTTGTTGGGTATACACATTGGCAACAGTGAAAAAGGAAATCATAATGGTTCAACAAAAGAAAAAAGAAGAAGCAAAAAAAACATAGTTTGTTTTTAAGATTTTTGGACAACATAAGCATCAAAACAAATGAAAAGAAAAAGAAGAAGAAGAAGAAGAAGCTAAAACCAGCAGATCAAAGAGATACGAGCAAGATACCAGCTCCTTGAGCAACAGCAGAAGGAATGAGAGTGAGACCCACACGCAGAGGCCTAGGAGCAGTCCACACATTCAACTCAGACTCAACCTCAGTCCCATTCCCATGCCACTCCTCAGAACCAAAAACTAATCTCACCAGAGCCAACAAAACAAGCCCAAGAAGCTTCACCATCTTCATGAGCTACTTACTCTTCTCCTGCTCTGTTCCTCCTCTTCACTGCTTGATCTCCAAGAAGTGAAGAGCGAAGAGAGAGAGAGAGAGAGAAAGAGAGAGAGAACTGCAGAAAGCGCATTCTTTTATAAAGCAGTGTGTGAGAGTGTGGTAATTTTCTTTTTTGGTCATAAAAGTAAGATGTTTGTAGCTGTGAAACTGAAGACTTCACTTGTCGTATTGAGATTTGTACTCTTGTCTTAATTAATAAATGGTGCTCCTTCCTGTATTGCATGATATACAAGGCCTTTTTTTACATGGATGCATTTTTTTTTTTCTTTTCTATGTTTGTTTTCCTTACTGTAATGTAGTGAATGCTTGTGCATGTGAACTGCGTGCATGCAACTGCTTGACAAAAGGAGCATTTAAGATTGACTCTTGCCTTTGCTTAATTCTCTCAACTTGAATAAAGAAAGAGATTAGATTTTGTTTAGTAGAAATATTGGTTGGTTTAGTAGTCAAGATTGTAATCTAGCCATTGTCATGTCAGAGATCCCATGTGATTAGTTCAAGAGTTCATATCAGCATTATTTCGTTTGAATTTTTTTTTTCTTTCAATCTACTAAAGAAGAATATTTTTTAAGACACTTGATGAATTAATTAGTAAATTTGGTTCACGTTTGCATGCAAAAAGGCAAGTGATTAGCGTGATTTATTGGCGGTGGAGCAATGATGAGAAAATGACTTGCCACCTTACCAATAAACGAGCCTTTCAATAATAATAAACAAAAAAACTTAAAGAAAAAGGCATACATAGAGATATTGCTTGGTTAATATATATACATATATATATATATATACACGTACTGAAAGCTTGAAAACAAAAGGAGTAAATTAAAGCAGCAACACATACAGACATATTGGTTGCCAAATTTGTCAAAAGAGAAACCTCACTTTTTGCAAGAAGAGAAATTCATCTTCTTTTGAATTGGTAATGGAACAAGTGCAAGAGCAAAAAGAAAAGAATCCGATTTCTTCATGTGGACCTGTCTTCTTTGTTTATCTCATAGTGACAAACAGAATTCAAAAAGTTTTTTTTTTTAATAAACATATTTGTCAATTAGAGATTCAATCATACATCTTATAATTCAGTGAACGGTATAACAGAAGATGGTGATAGTCACCTTTTTTTTTTTTTTTTTGTTATTGTAAAATATATTATTCCTTTTAACTTATTAATAAAGAAGAGACATAGTTGTTGTGATTGAAAACGAGAGCGAATGGGCATAAATGATAAAAAAGAAAAAGCATGCATGGTTCCATTAGGCTTTTGTTGGTTATTAGTGTTTTCATTTGGCTGAAGAGCAACAGACCACATCCACTAGTCCACATGGACTCTATTCCTCTCTTATCACCACCTTGCCGACATAACCGTCTTCTGATGTTCATATCTTCATCATCTGGCAAACAAGACGACGCCTTTCATCTTTCCCTTACTCTGCAATGATGCTCTTCCCCTCAATCATCTTTTTAGCTTCTGAGAAGTTAGAAAATTATATATATATGTATGTATATTATGTACTAATAATTACAAAAAAAGACAAATAGTGCTATGCTATTAACTGATTGTCGTTGAGGTATTAGAATCTATTGCCTATTATCTACTTATTTATTTATTTGTTTTGCTTGGGGTTCATCATGTCCTTTGTATGACTAACTCATACAGTCATACCATAGTTAGGCCAATGAAAGCAACAAGTTCCTACCATTATCAGGCCAATGACAGTAACAAGTTTCTTGTGTGACTTGGACGCTTACCAAAAACAAGTATATACAGATAAGATGATAAGATTTGATACTACACTAAGACCACACGTTTCTATTCTCTAAGATGTTAGTCTGATTTGGGACTGATTTTAAATTTGTAAAGGAAATACTTCCATTCTGGAGCCCAAGGAATGCACAGCGGTCATTGTGAAGAAAGGCTTTTCAAAATTAGTTCAACTCTCTTTTGTATAAGAATGGGGGGGTTAACTGAGAATAAATGGAGAAAAGAACAAGATTGATGTTCACCACATGCGCATATTATCTCATCAGTAGTAGCAGAGAGAAGCCAGGCAAATTAAGATGTCCGTGAGAAGCAGGCCCAGGACTTCAAAAACGTATTTTGGTGCAAATAATCCCCACACCTGCAAAATGTATAAAACAAAAGAATATTAAGGCACTAAGAAGTAAATGGTTAATCATAGTTATGAGATTATCATGTTTATGATAAAGCTGAAACCCAGAGGTTTTACCATCAAATGTCGCCTCTGAATTGTAACACATACTATTGTAAATGTAGTTGTCACTGCTGTGATTAAACCATAACTCAAGAACAGCTGAAATCCAAGGACAACATCGCGAGCAATATGAGATAACATTGATATGAAACAGAGCAAGTTCTAAAAAAATAAGCAAACTCCACACAACGGACGTTTACCTGAGTCAGGACTAAGAAAAGAACTGCCTTTACTTGGCTGTGCTTGGAGTAACAATGCTTAAGCGTTACAAGTAGTGGAAGGCTCATGACCGGAATGATGTGAAGTACACCAAAAGTGTCGATTGCAAGAAGAAGACCTTGGCGGACTATGTTAAATTCATCAAATCTGTTGATTGCACAACTTGAATTATTCTATGAAGACCGTAAGACGATTTGAATATTCAAGATGGGGGTAAAAGATTAGCTGGCATATACTGTCAAATCAATAAAAAAAGATTGAAATTTTCTTATCAGCTTACCCAACAAAAGCAGCTCCATATCGAAGACCATCAAATGTGCACCTGCAACAGATAACTCATTGCAAATGGTTCATTCGTAAAACCTGAAGTAAAGTTGCATCTGTAAAATGCTTATGCTGTAAATATAATTTCTTTGTGCCCCTATTATACAATGAATGTAAATGATAAAGGGATGCACATGAGCAGTACACGTGCCTTCTTGTCTAGAAAGAAAGGCCAGTAGTTTCTTCCTTGAGCTACACTAGATGATATACAGAGATATCTACAAAGTATAGATTGTCTTGTTGCCTAAAATGAAATTCATATGGACACTCGAGAGGGCAGCAGTAGGGATTTTAAAGAATTCGGGAGCAGGAGCATACTGCCCAAGAGCCAGGCCCTCATGACTAGAGGACAAATGAACACGACTCAGTCTGTGTATTTGCAAACCACCTGTCACAGATTTTTCAAAAGACTTGGAAGGGCTAATAACTTTGGCCATGTTTCAGGTACGACCTTAGCTAAATTAGCTATGGAACAGGAGAACCAGTCATATGGCAATGCTAATTTTGCTTCTAATCCTGCAGTCCTGGATTTTTATGAAAACACCGAGGGGACGTTTGGTTCACGGTAATGTAGAAAGATTACCACGTGTTATGTGGTAATCTGAAAATATTACCACGTTTGGCATTGCACCGGTGGTAATCTGGATGATAATATCACATTACTAACTTATAAATATTACAAAAAAAGTTGATAATCCTATTATCATCAAATTTGGTGTCTATCTTGGATTATCTTGGTAATCTTATAACTTTTTATATTTTAGTAAATTGATAATCATAACAACCAAACACGACAATGAACTATTCCCGATAATAAGAGTTCCCAACCAAACATGGTTATATCAAATTACCGCAATATTCCCAATTATATAACATTCCCACTTATATTACCATGATAATCTTGTTATGTAGTAATATGCCATTACTACGAACCAAACGGCCCCTAGAGATAATCCAAAATGAAATTGTGCACATTATGGTCAGATATTCTGGACTTTGTACCCCATTAAGAGCCAGGAGATGTAAATGATTGCATCAAATGCTCATAATTTTCTGGCAGGAAATGGTTCTCTATGATCAATGCTCATTCAGAAACAATAATTACTATATCAGCAAAAGTTTTAAGTCATGAGACCCATGATAAATAAGCAATGGAAGGATTGAATCTCACGACATTGTTAGTTTGATGCAATTCCTCAACGATTAACACCAAATGAAATTCTCTAGCACATACAATTGCATAAAAAAACGACATATAGTAGCATTCCTATAGAGTGCAGGGTGAGAAGATCATGTCCAGTAATAGATGCAGTAAGATAGAGGGTAATACAGTTCCATTCAAAATGCTGGGCAACTCACCAGTGACCTGTATAAAAGAAAAAGGCACACACACCCAAAAGGCTCCATTGTGTGATAGAAATGGGGTCATTGACTAGGACTTCCTTCTGGCTTTGAGCTCCATCTGAACTCCCCTATGGTAAACCTTATTATGCACCATGCTGTTAGATGAATCGTTTATAATGTCAAAACAATGCAACAAAAATTAAACCAAAAAATGCAATTGTGATAACAGTTGAATAAAAACAGCTTTGAACAAGGTGACCGCAACCAGAAAGGCAACTTATGATCCTAAAACTAACATGGTTTTTTTAGTGGCAGTGATTAACAAACACTAATGGTTGCATTGCTCTTCTTTTTTAGGCAACACAAGAACCATGAAACTAAAGCTATGAAGAGAAAATACCTCCGAATAAATATATTAAAGCCACAGGTGGACCTTGACTTCCTAAAAGAATTAGGACAGTAGGACTCCAAGCACAAAGCATGGCTACTGTTGCAGTAGTGGTTTGTTCAGCTGGAGATGAAGGCTGCTCCTTCTGGTTTAGATTTTTACAAAGCATTATTAAAGTTAGAAGCCCAAATCCGATGGCATAGATTATACGGGGGGCAAAATTCTTCCCCAAATCTTGAAGCGCCATGGGAATTGCTAAAAAATTGCTTTCTGACATCCAATGAAATATTAAAAGCATATAGCTAGCTGCAGCTTCTACAAGGAAAAAATATTTGAGGCCTCTCCAAGTGGAACTTTTAGAGATCCACCTGTACAACAGGAAGGTGAATGAGGATAACACAAGGATTGGCAAGATCTCGGACAAAATCAACCAAACAGTATAACCTTCATCCAAGCTGCTTAAAAAGTGTGCATCCATAGAAGTTGAACCAACATTCTTCTTTGACTGGCCAATCATAATCCCAAACCTCAGAATAATATTCAGAAAAAGAAATGCAGGTTCCTGCAAAGTAGCACAGTTAAATTAACTTTATAACCAGCATTATGTCATAACTACCATTGGAACAGATATCCCCAGACAAGAAATTCCAAGAGCTGCATTATAATGAACTAAATACACTAGCATTTGAAGCATTGACACTTACTTCTATTGTCAATTTCCCTCTCTGATTGAAGACCACAGGTTAAGTATACCAGTTGTGCCCAAAAAGGAAACATCCCACTCTCCCTTCTTCCACTAATACAGAAAGCAACAAATAATTGATAAGTAAATAGAGAAATGGTGATGAAGCAGAAAAATACGAAGCAAAAACGTAGGAACACACAGAGCAAGGGAACACTCACATATGTAGCTGTTTTGAAAGGAAAACTTGCTGCTCGGATCACCACCAAAAGCTAGAGCAGATGCTAGCCTGAAAGGATCTGGAAGTAATACCTGACACCAGATAGTTTAACTCAAGTAGATTGTTTACTCTTAGGATAAAGAAAATCTGGACGAAAATGGACAGTATCATCACATTTCAGAGACTCAGCAAACATCAAGATTAAATTAAATTCAGTCCATGCAGATCGAGCAAGCTTTGCCACACTTCCTAAATAATCAGAATAAGCATCAATTTGCCTTTGAAGGGTTGACTCAGAGCATGTCGAACTAATGGAATTTTGCAAGTTAGTCTGTGCTTGAGTATATAATTCTCTGAGATGGCGCAAGTCTTCAGAAGGAAGTCCAATAACTGCAGTTGAAGTATACATGTCAATGTATCTGTTTACCTGAAAATTAAATGGTTAGTTTGTAGATATATAGAAGGTAGCACAATAACTCTTATTAGATGCAAACCAAACATATTATCCCAATCCAATTCAACCCAAAAACTTGAACTTACAGGACGAGAAACTCAAACTCATGTATTCATATTCATATTTGCCAAGTTAACCGATATGGGACATTAGTTACTCTAATATCCCCTTTGAAACATAGTCTATTTAACTAGCCACGTTGCAAACAATCATAACAAGCCAATTAACCAAGTTCTGATAAATTTGATGCAAACCAAACATTATTTTCATCCAATTCAACTCAAAAGCTTAAATTGATAGGATGAGACCCTTGTTTATATATTCAAATTCATATTTACAAAATTAACCTATGTAGGACTATTAACTCCAATAAAAGAATCATTTTAATCAGATGCTTAAAGAAGTTATTGATGTTTAGATTTTGATTGCTGCCAGAAATGAGAATTGAGTAACCCCAATTCCGAACCTATCCTGACCTTTTTGAGCTAATGTCAAGTATCTACAGGAGCGAACTAGATCAATACTAAAGGCAGAAAACTGGATCCTGAATCCTATACCTTATAGAGGCACCCAAAACATTAAATAAAGATGCTAGAAAACTATCTAGCAGTTAAAATATACATTATGTATCATTTCCATCTATATCAAATTCTTACAACTCTTACACCTGACAACATCTGGAAACAAGAAGGAGAAAAATTTACCTGCCAAGAATTTATGCAGAGAACATTTGTATAGGTTTGCATCCATTCTTCCAAATCTGAACAGTACTCTTGATTTCTATTTTTAGTCCATTGTCCATCCCATGTACCACCACTCAAGGCATAAAGCTCTGGATTAACACACCCAATACTGCAAAGATAATATCAAATTATCTTCAAAGAAGGCAGTAACCTGAAGCAGCTTAACCAATTCACTAGCACTAAAGAGTGGAACAGTATCCATGTTATGAGTAAATGTTCACATATCTAATGATTTCCAGATACAATTTCCACAGATCAATTTTTGGCAATCAAAAGTCTCCAAGTAATAATTCAACTGATATGACAATCATTGATATAGAATAAGGTCAATGGACACAAATCCCATGTCATAGTGTAGGCTATAATTATCAAATACAAAAGCAAGGATAACAACAATGTGTTCAGAGTGCACCTTCCAAAAGGAAAGGGTATACCAAGAAGTGCTGCCAAAGTTGTTGCAAAATCAAGCTGCATGAATAATCAAAGAACATTAGGAAAAGAAATGTTACTGCTTAATAAATGAAAATCCACCTTAGCCATAATCAGAATTAGTTATTGCATATAACCTGTTGCATGGAGCTTGTGCATATCATTTCTCCTTCCTGAAAAATCAAAATAAAATCATAGCACCAAATAAAAAGAAATTTAAGAGAGAGCATGCATTGGTTGTAATCAGGAAAGAAGATAACAGTAAGAAGTTAGGTGCAAATGTGTTTATAGAGTATAATTCTCTTGTCATATTTGGCACCATTTCCATCAACTAACAAATGTCAGCAATGTAAAATTGCTTGTAGGTGAATTAAAATAAGACTCTAGGCTAATTACAAAATTGATGTAATCTTCTTATAGAGCCTCTTGAATGGAGCTTTGAAGCTTGTGGCATCTGATTTTGTATTTCTTTATTTTATGTTTTTTATTTTTTTATTTTTTTGCCAAAAAAAATATCAAAATTCAATACATTATGCCAACATCTTCTCTTTATTGGGAAGCAAAATGGTATTTGTAGATATTATGGCACAAACTGCTTATGACAATAGGCCTTCAATTTTCAATATCTATACCCGAATACACTAGCATTCTGTTCGAAGATATACGTGAAGTTCGAGTATTAGGTGGTAAGATAACAACTAAAGACATTTCAGGAACAGTTTCAATGAGCATAGGGGATGCACTTCATCAAGGTCATAGCCTTACCAAATCCAGTTTGCAAGTGCTGTGATCAAGGATAGATGATACAGAAGGTGGAGGACTCCTCAAACTCATTGCAAATAGTGATGTTTCAACCTTCATGCATACAATCTATAATCAGCTTCAAATGCAGGAAAATAAAAAGGTGCCAGAACAAGAGTATGAACAAGACCTCTTCTGCAGTTCCTCCTCCATGATCTCCATTTAAGGTTTGGCCATGATCCCCCATGACAATAAGTAAAGTATTCTCATGCAGCCCACCAGGTCCAGACTGGTTCTTGAGAACCTCAACAACTCTCTACAAATGAACAATCAATTACTTACTGAGGGTATTAAAAATTAATAAAAAAAAAAAAATTCAATGTAAAATAAAAAGTTTATACTTATACTTAAAAAAAAAATTCAGACCATGAAAAGAATTGGTGAAAACAAAGTATGGCTCGAAGGTCATGAGGTTTCTTCTGTATTAACTATGCAGGAACTTATGATCGGGTCCACGTTTAGCAAACAGATAAAGAGAATTTTTATCATTATTATATCAAAAGCTTATGCCCGAACACTAACTCTGAGAGGTGGCAACCAAGAAATAGTCATCCCAGGCCACATTCCTAGAACCATCCTAAGTTAGCTATTAACAGAGAATAGTTAGATGATTACCCATTGAGCATTGATCAGGGTTTATTCATATTATATTTATTTACTAGCTACAAATTTCAGTCACTATACTTATTTTGTCCACTTACCTAACAATACCATGGAAATTAATGACTAAGACTAAACGCAAGAGAAGTATTATCAAGAAAGTAACATATGATACAAGATTATTCATTAAAAAAAAAGGTACAAGAATACCTCTAGAATAGAGTTATATTGCTCCAATTTTTGTACCATTGGCATTGAATCAACACCAAATATATGTCCTGCATGATCCTAAAATACACATGCATCCATTAAAAAGATATATTATGGGACAGATAAAACATCAGCATGGTAAAAATAGGTATCTAGGTAAGAATAATCTAAATGGAACCATAAAAGCTTTCTCAAGATTGCAAAGCACAATTCTTAGCCCATCATGAATGTTTTCCATAATAGTGGTGGATATCCAATTGAACCAAGTGAATGAATTACTCATAGAGACATGTGATTACAGGAGTGAAAAGCGTATATCCATAGCTGAAACTTATGAATCTTTAGAAGGGTTGGTCGTTAGAGAGTTAAGTACCTTAACTTACCACACCAAGAAAATGAGCAATAAGGACATCCCAGTCATCCTGGTATAATGATGGAAACAAGTGTTTGACGACACCATTATCCACCTGCCAATAAATCTCACAGCTACAATAAGCCAGGAAACATAAGCACAACAGTCGAAATTCCATACAAAATGAACAACACAAAATTACAACAAAAGCAAACACTTTAAACATGCATACCGTATCCAGATCTTTAACATTAAAGGAAGGGTAAGGGTACGCTGTTTTGAAATGATTAGGAAACAACTGCAACCATGTGTCATCACCCATCATCAACACTCTCTTTCCATTTTGAGCCATCTGTTTGTATCATGTTTAGAAATGCAATACTAATATCATTAAAGCTCCATGGGTTAATGAGTAAAGATGTTTCCTCTGCCAATTGACACTCTTCATTATGCATGTAAACAAACCTGATGTATCAAGTTATCTTCAACAATTGCTGGAGCTCCAAAACTGTTTCCCACATCAATAAAGGTTGGAAGCCCACCAGTAGTCAAACCCTATAAATTTTAAAAATTCAACAAACAGAGATGAACTTTATAAACAGACATGACCTGTAAGGAAAAACCTCATCACTGTTTCCAAGGTGTAACTTAAGTATGGGGTTTAATGTGAACAATGCATAGCAAGCATGAAGCAACAAATTTTCTGGTGGGTGGCAGGAAAGTTTCTTCCTCTCTCAAGGTGAATTCTTTGTATCTACTGAATTCATGGATATTTTTCCTCTTTTATTTATTTATTTATATTTTATTAACTTACCTTAAAATCAACACCTATAGATATACCATATCTAACATCTAAACAAGATAAACACTAATTTACTATGTTCAAATCTATGCAATAATAATTTCTTTTTCTAACCTGATTTTCCTAGCCAATACATCATAAAAGAAAGCGAAACTAAACAAATTCTCACATAGGAAAACATTGACAATAAAGACAAAAGATATGCCACCTTGAGACGCTGCAAGCTAGTCGTCGGAGGATCCGCAATGGCCTTAAAAATTCTAGCGGATAATGGTTCCTTGGCGGCCAACCTCTGCAGCACTGTCAACTTGTCCATCCATGGTTTCTTCTCTGAAAGCAAAACAAATCCATCCCAAAAACACATTAAATTGCATAAAATTCCAGACAGAGACTTCAAACCTTATCCAAGATTCACCTTCGAAGAAAGTGCTCGGCGAGAGGAAGTCGTAGCGGAGTGCGTCGAGGACAATGATGACAATCCGGTCAACTGCCGGCCTGGTCCAGCACCACTGATCATGATCTCGATCTGGACGTTGAAAGGGATCAGAATGGGCGGTGGAGTTGAGGGGAGCTGAGCATGGGTGATCATCCGAGCATCGGCTAAAGGAGGAGAGCTCCGTGCGTGTGAGGAGAAAGCCACGGGTGTAGAGGGAAGACAGCGAGGGCAATGAAGCGCGAGGATGAAGAAGAAGGGGCGGATCATCCGCCATTTCTCCTCCGCCATCAAGGACCAGGGAGTAGACTGCGAGCAATGGCGGCTTCGACTTCGATATGGAAAGTGGAAACCCGAAAGCCGGTGTCCTTAGCGCTGCTGGTCTTTTAGATTATCGGGTTTGGACCCGAAACCCGATATAACAAGAGACCCGAGTACTCAATTGTACTGTAAAAAAAATTAAGAGCAAGTTATATTATGCATTAGCATCACACAAATCTTGATTATAAATTAACACATCATACTTATTATCTTTTTAATAATATATTTTTATTTAAAATAAATTTATAATTTTCAAAAATAAATAAGTATAATTTTTTTTTTTTTTAAATCTAAATCTCAACGATTCACTCTCTAATCATTTGTAATAATGTTACAACAAATACTCCTAACTCAAAGTTTACCTTTATCAACAAATCTTCCGCAATATTAACTTAAAAAATTTAAATATATATAATTTAAAATTACATTTTGAGGACGGGACGGATATTCCCCATCCCGGCCCCAACGGGGTAGAGAAATTGAGTTTCCCATCAGGACCAGAGCCCATTGACAACCCGAAACTGTAGTGAATTGAAAATTTTTTTAGTGTAAATCATCACTGTGGGGGGATACATTGTTCAGAAGAATCAAGCTACATTTTGCAGCACAAGATTATTGACTATCTTGGAAAGAAGAAAAGAATACACATTACACAGAACTGGAGGCAAGTTGTGAGCTCTCATCACTAAACAAATAATGTCTATAGACATCAAGTAACAACTCTCTACATGGTACTACTGCGCCGAGCTTAATGCAGGCCAAGAAAGCACCTGATAGTTTTCTGTGAAGACTATAGACTTCATCAGGTGGAGGAGTGAGTCTGTGCTTGAGCATCGTCGCGCCCAGGTCAGAGATGCTGCGGGTGATGTTGGTTGAACGGAAGTCATACCCGCCAGATTTGGAGAACGGCAAGCCAACAAGAAAACCGGCTTGGACATGGGCATCTAGCATTACCTCTGATTCCTCACCTGTCAGAAAACCAAGTCTCGTGGACATCTCAATAACTGCATCTCGGTCACTGTTTGCGCATGCAATCACCTGTTAATCCAAAGGATTCAAGTCAAAAAAAATAAATAATTAGCGTCATAGATTTGATTTGATCATCATAATAGATATAATTGTATGACAGGAACATGCTTGATCACATAATATATCAAGAGAGAGTAGGAAATTTTGGCTCAAAAACTACCAAGAGTAAATTTATGCAACAAAAGCATTACCATTCGAAGATAATCATCTACAAAATTTTGAGGGTACTCTCTAGCTGCTCCAAAGTCAATGAGATTGATCATTTTGGTGGGTTCATCATAGAGAAAATTGCTCCAGTTAGGATCTGTCTGTTTACAATAAGACAAAGATGTCAGACAGTCAGAGAGGAAGAGGAAAGGGTTCAAAGAAGTTCCAAAATAAAAAGCACAACTCTCTAACAATATCTGATGTTCATCTGATCAGAAACCATTTTTCTACACATACTGAAGTTATCAACCATGCACACACAGCATGGAGGGGGCTGGTGTCTACTATTCTCTATTAACTTCTATAACATGAACTAGAAGAGAACAACCCATGATACTTGAACCACACACTTGGAAAAACAAAAAAAGAAGTGTTTAACTTGCCTGCATGAAGCGGAAAGCAAACAACTCCTTCAAAGTCAGCTCAAGCAGCTTTTTTCCAACATAGTTCCGAGTTTCCTGATCTAGTAGTGCCACTTTATCAACAGGGACTCCTGAGCATTGCAAAAGAATGGTTCATCACAAGAATGTGTCAATATTGCTGTAAAAATGTCAATATAATCCATGCTTCCTAGCTTCCACTAAACAATAAGATGGGGAAATTATTATTCAACTTCCTATGGTATCCTTATAACTCCCTTGCAAAAGAAAACAGAGAATCAACAACACGGTATGATTGGCCAGTTTCCAATATTTAGTATGTGTGATTGTTCAGGGTCTTTATGCAGTGCAGTCATTCAAGTGCAGTTCATGACATGCAGATTTTCAATATGCAGAAAACAGCATCTACAGCTATCTTCTGAACATATAGCTTGACATACATAATTCCTAAGAACAAGAGGCAGCGGTGCATAAGCCACCACCACCTAATTGAAAAGTGATGACTCCTAGGAGTTCTTTCATGTCAATGCAAACAAAGGAAAAACTTTTAGTTTCACCAATTGAAAAAGTACATGTCAGAAAAAATTTTTACTTAACAGGAAAAAAATTCAGCATCCTTGCATGATAGAAAAAGGAATACAATACACAAGAAAATTACCAGTAACAAGCTCTGTTGTTAACACTTTTTTGCTTGATATATCATCAATGACCATAGGCACATAATACCCTTCTGAGTTGGACAATAGCTCTCGAAAATGCTTCTGATTTGCAGCTTCTAACAAATAATCACATTCTCGAGCTAGTTCCTCTTTTGCAACCTGGAAAAGATTAAAGGAGATCATTAGCTTTTTATTACAAGTGATCATACAGAACTTTTCCTTAATAGAAGGACAATTCAACCTTTAGAAAATAATTATTTAAAGAAATGTGTCCAGAATTTTTTGCAGGACTGTGCTACAGCTGCAAGGCTCCAGTTTACCTTGATAGCTCTATCAAGAAAAAGGCCTTTTGGTATAAGATTTGTATAATCCAAAAGTCTTCTCACATTGTCAATATCACTTTCAATGCTTTCTGCAACACCAGGGTACTGTATTTTCATTGCAACCTCCAACCCATCCTTTAGGACAGCCCGATGCACCTGACAAGAGAAATGAGATACTGGTTAATGATTGGAAGACACAAACCATCATGCATTTGTCTGCCTTAAGTTTTAAAAATACAAAGGACAAGAGAGAAAAATCACTGATTTTGCATTTTGACATGACACCATTTCGCAGTACACAGATCAAAGAAGGCAGATAAAGGAGTGTAAAGGATATACAGTAATGTGGTAAAGCCATGTAAAAAACTTCAGGACATGACATATCTTTCCAAGATATTTCAAAATCATTAGCATTAAATAAAAAGGACCTGTCCAATACTTGCAGCAGCTAGCGGCTCATAATCAAAAACTTCTGAGCTTTTGACGACCAGTTGAGACCCAATTCAGAATCCAAAACATCATTGAGCTGGCTCCTTGGCATCACATCAGCACCTTGCCGGACAATATCCAAAGCTGCCAAAAATCTAAAAAAACATAGGGTCAAGCAATACATCAGACACAAGCTTAGTGCAGAAGTTCAACACAAACCAGTTCAAGATGGACCACATCTTCAGCTGGAAGAGATGCATAACCAAATGCATACAACAACCTATTATGAACACTAGCTACATTTCTATACATGACAAGTGATGTACAATCAACAAAGAAGTTGACAATCCTGAACTGCTCATCAAACTGGTTAAATCACAGAAACAAACCTCTTTCACAGGATAACATAGGAACCAAACCCCCCCTGTTCTGGAAAGAGGGGATACCATGGAACACTTTCTAACCGACTTTCCAGAAAAAATATCCCATAAATAATTGGAACATAGCATCAAATTATAAAATCAGCGGGGATTATGAGAATACCGGTTTTGGCACAAGAGAATCATCCTGAATGCTAAGCATCTGACCCAATTTGAGTGCGGCCCCTCGCATTCTACAGAGTGCAAGTGCCAAACGTTCAGCATTTTGCTCAGACAAGAACGGTGAGATTGCAGATTGCTTATCTTCCAAATCAGGCGTACCAAATACAAGCCTTTTTGCAGATTCTTGGAGTGTGCCCCATGCAAGCCCAGCTCCCAATCCAGCAAACCTGTTGGTCAAATGGAACGACAGATGAGTTTACAAGAATGAGCACTACAAGGCATATATCTACAGAACTGCCTGATTACTAGTGAAAAGCCAAAAGAGGATCCATTATCCATATGCATCGAAGTAAGGACCTTTATACATGCGAGTTTGTATGAATGCCTGAATACTGCATTCACAATTTGAAGTTTTCCTTCTTTTTCTTAAATTTTTTTTTTGGGTAGGATTTCAATGTAAAAGTTCAAGAACGCAGCTCAGAAAAACAATAAGAATGAACTCTGCTGATTTAATGAACCAATCAACGTACCCAAGAGCTCTACTGAAAGGAGTCGACGGGACTCTCCTCTCCCGCGGCCTTCTCCTCTTCACTGGAGCGACGCCAGCACTAATTTCAGCGCAGCCGCCATCTGTTACCCTCTTCTCTGCAGAAACAACCAAATTAACATCCTTTTCTTCATTACTTGCACCATCATTTGTCAAATCACCCAAAGTTACAACTTTTTCTTCCTTCACTGCGTCCAAATCTCTTGATTCACCCACATTCATCCGTTGTTCTTCCGTCTCCCCACCTGAGCTTTGCAATTCGCTCTCCCCACTAGACTCCTGCAATTCTTTTGCCAAACTCCAAACTTTCCCCCTGATTCGCGATTACAGCTGATGGAATCACCTCACAAACGGATCCTGATGCGGAAGCGTTCGTTTCAGGGCCATCAGAGAAGAAGACTACTGATTCCTTGGCCCGAGGGCCAGAGAATTCACGAGACCTCCCACTCGTAAGCCCGGTGAGATCCGTAGCGGAGACGAGGGACCTCCTTTAGGGATTTCGAAACCAGGTTTCGATCTCCCCAGCCCTCGCGGCCTCGAAGACTGGGGATCGCTTGGCGGCTTCGAAGGCAACAAGGAATACACCATCGGCGAGCCTTCGGATGTTCTGGAACGGAGCCATAGAGTGCCAATTAGCAGAGATGGCAGAGCTGCACTAACGTGCGCATACCGGCGGAGAGAGATCCGGTAGACCTCGCGCGTCTCGACGGCGACGAACGACGAAGAAAGAAAGAAAGAAAGAGCGAGAGATAGAAAGAGAAACAGAAGCTGCGGTCGCGTGCGGAACACGTGGTAGCTGGTCTATGGGAAACGAGATGGGTTCTAATAATAGTCATGGGAAACGGTCTATCAAGAACCTCATACTCATAACAAAGGGCAGCAACAAACAAGCAAGCAACCATCTCCATCTGTATAGAAAAATTTGTGATTCACACGAAGAAATAAAGGAATACGTGCGTGTAAAAAAACGAAAAATAGTTTTTTCTTTTTTTAAAAGCATTGCCACATTATTACAATATTCATGTGATTTTTGATACATAATAATAATAA